>NC_091474.1:192699873-193001010 GCF_036971445.1 Narcine bancroftii
CAAGATTGCACTGGTGATAGCCAAGAAATGTGTGGCAGTCACATGGAAGTCAAATACACCTATCTCTTTGGCAAGATGAATATCAGAAATGGACAGTTTTCATATGGAATAGATCACTTATAATTTGTGAAACAAACATGATACATTCCTCAAGATATGAAAACCATATTTGAATTATATTGGTGCACAAGGGTAATATTGTTGTTGTAAATTCATGATCTTCCTTTGATTTTATACTATTTTTTTGAAATGAGCCCAGAGGACCCGAAAACCCAGCAGCAATAGATATTCACTAAGACAAATGGTTACTTAAACAAAAGTTGCTTTTAATTATCTTTAAACATGAAAACAGAATAACCCTTTAACTTATCACTATTAACTTAACTAACCTAACTTGACCCCCTTCTAAGCACATGTATGTGTAATGTGTGTGTAAGTTTAGTAAAGTTATTTGAATCACAGTCCAATCTCACTTCTCATTCCTCCAAGTTTACTGGTTGCAGGCAATTCTTATTCTGTGCACAATATGAAGTTCACCAGGCTTTGGTGCTTGAAAGGTAAATGGTTACCACTCAAAAAGTTTCTTGTTAGTTTTCAGAGAGAAATTTGTTGTTCTTGGACACCCACAACTGATTCCTTGTAACTAGCCACTTCAGTGTCTTGCCGAAGAAACTTGCCACATCAGAGTTCTCCAGATGATAACCTCTTTCTTTCAGATCACCACAGAGTTCCTTTTTGTTTCTCTTATTTCAAGTGAAACATTAGGCAACCAGTCCTCTCCTCTTGCATGAACCACAAGGGCTTTGACCAGGCTGAATTAAGCAGTCACAACCCATCTTCAAAATGGTGTTTTCCACAAGTTTGCCAGCTTGTCCTGTTCCAGTCCCAGCTGCTGCTGTTGACTGTAAAACTGCAGAACTGAATTCCCCCCCACCTCTCTCTCTCAGAGAGAACACCTGTTTTACTCTCTCTGCTTGCAAAACCACATGACCCTCTTAGAACAGCAAGTTCCATTCCAGACAGCCTTTGGCTCAGATGAGTTCTTTCATCTGTTGTCTCTTTTTAAACAACAATCCATTAGTAGCATCTCTTGGGCACTCTCTAAAGCTTTTACAAAGGCTCTTGTTCCGGCCTGTCTAGCATGAGCAGAGCTCTAGTATTGTAAATAAGTGTTTGTATGTGACATACACTTTAAAAAAAACCTGCCATAAATTTCTCCCAAAAACATATCTATATACAATTCAAACACAATGTAATCTGTCACATTTTTTAGACTGTAAGCTCCGGTGGTGGATGGAAAGACCCTGTATCCATTTATCCTGTTTAAGTTAAGGGGAGAGGTGATAGCGGGGGGAGGGGGGCTTGAATGTTTATTGCTTGGAAAGTTTATTTTTTGGTTGAATTTTGTTACAAATATTTATAAAAATGTGAATTTTTTATTTTGTATGTAAGTGGCATATAGACTATTTTACTATATTTATGTAAAAAATGTATATTTGATTTATATTTGAAAATCAAAATAACATATTCAAAAAACATGTGAAATCTGATATTCTTTCTCCACAGATGCTGCCTTTCTATTGAGTTATTAGTAGCATTTTCTGTTATTTTTATCATAGATTTCCAGAGGAGCTCAATTTTTTATAAACAAAGAGTATCTCTTTTTATTTAAACAATTAAGAAAGGTAAAAATATTCAACTAACTTTGTTTCTTTCTTCTCATATGGAGTCTTAATTACTTTTTGAAACCCCCATTGTATTGCATCCATTGGATGTAGCTCATAGGCAGATAATTCACCTAGCAGTGAATAGTTCATATCCAATTAAGAATGAAATAAAATTAAAATCTATTATACTCTGAATAAACGTGTACTTCAGGGCATTTTAGCTATTGTAATTGAATGTGGCTTTGTTTGACATTTAACAGAAGTGCAAATAATGCAGAATGAAAATTATAAATGTGTTTTTTTTTTAAGAAACACTGTTAACTCTCCTGCTGGCTCAATGTCAGTTCTGAAACTAAGCCAAGAATGATAGAGGTCCCTAGTCCAAACTAAGTTAATGATCTTAATAGCTTGATACTTGATAGCTGATTCAACTCAGCAAGGGTTCTTTAATATTATCATCCAAATCCATAACTTATATAGTCTTAGAACCCACCAACTGGAAGTTCCACTCTGGAACATGCATCATCAAGGTTTGATCATTCATGTTGTGCTTTCACCATTAATGTGTCAAAGTACTGGATCTCATTACAGAGTAATTCATTACAGAGACTGCAGATGGTCAAGAAGATGGTTCACTTCATCAACTCAAGAGCCATTAATAATTATACAATGAGTGAAATCATTGCTGGTGTCACTTATATCCAACAAATGAGTAAAAATACCATGAAACATCTGACAGGATTCCTGACTATTGCTCCTTAACATTTACAAGAACTTGTGGAGTATATTAAGGTTTCCCACTTCTGGAATTTTGAAAAGATAATGGGTTTTGATGGACTGCCACTTGCTTGATGATAGTAGAACCAATACCAAATCTCAAAGGTCTGCACTTCAGTAGCACGAATACTACATAATTCATATGAGAACTAGAAGCAAGAGTAGCCCATACCATTCTTTCAATGAATATATGGCTTGTATAATGCCTGGCAAATGATTTTAATTCCCAGTGACATTCATACTTTCAAATGCAGCATGGTTAGAGCAGGAGTTACCACAATGCCATTACAGCACCAGCTCGAATTCGGCATTGTCCATAAGGAATTTATATGTTGTCCCCTGACCTGCATGGGTTGTCATTGATATTCCTGTTTCCACCCACCCTCCAAAAATGTTCTTGTTTAGTAGGTTAATTAGGTGTGATTTAGAGTACTCGAGATGGCAGAGGTCGACAGCATCGAGTCCACGCTGCTGAAGATCCAGCTGCGCTGGATGGGTCACGTCTCCAGAATGGAGGACCATCGCCTTCCCAAGATCGTGTTATATGGCGAGCTCTCCACTGGCCACCGTGACAGAGGTGCACCAAAGAAAAGGTACAAGGACTGCCTAAAGAAATCTCTTGGTGCCTGCCACATTGACCACCGCCAGTGGGCTGATAACGCCTCAAACCGTGCATCTTGGCGCCTCACAGTTTGGCGGGCAGCAACCTACTTTGAAGAAGACCGCAGAGCCCACCTCACTGACAAAAGGCAAAGGAGGAAAAACCCAACACCCAACCCCAACCAACCAATTTTCCCCTGCAACCGCTGCAATCGTGTCTGCCTGTCCCGCATCGGACTTGTCAGCCACAAACGAGCCTGCAGCTGACGTGGACTTTTTTACCCCCTCCATAAATCTTCGTCCGCGAAGCCAAGCCAAAGAAAGAAAGAGAGGCACTGGTGTCAATGGCTAGTATCAGCTTCTTCTATGTGAAGTGGAAAATCAAGAAATACCCAGTCAAATGTGATGCCAAAGGTGGTAATGGTTTATGTTTATCACAAGTGATGTTATGTCTTGATATACACAGAGAGAAAAAAAATCATCCATTAAGTTTGATGGGATGGTAAGTCTATAAATAAGACCTTGTATAATTCCAAAATTTAGGAATAGCACAGAAGCATCAATTATTTATAGGCTAAAGGCATGATGTTGTCAGAATAGACCACATCATGACCTACAGGAAATGGAAGCTCTCTGGACCCAATATATCAGCAGGCACTGAATTTAACATCAGATGCCTCTTTTCATTTGCAGTGTGAATTTGCATATCACAAATAACATATCACATGTTAAAGGCCTTTTCATTGCTGAAAGGCAGATCAACAAGCAACGGTAGGAGTTATATCTGTCAGTGAAGGTAAAGGTATCATCATGATGTTTCTCTTTTTCTCAGCATGAGAGGCAATTAAGTTGTGTAATTAAAGAATACAATTACTTTGTTGTTGATATGTTCGATGTACCACCAGTTGGAGTGTCTCGTTGTAGCCCTTGGAGTCATCCAGCATGGAACAGGCACTTCAGCCCAACTCAATGATGTTGACTAAGTTGGCAGTCTGGGCTAGACCCACTTGTCTGCATATCTTTCAAAACCTTCCTATCCATATTTCCAAATATTGTAATTGTAACTGCGTCCAATGCTTCTCTTGGCAGCTTGTTCCAGATACTGACTACGTTTTGAGTAAAAATATTGCTACTCAGGCTCCTCTTAAATCTCTCCCCTCTATCCTTGTACTTGTGTTCTCTCACCCTAGAATCACCTACCCTGAAAAAAGACTGAGAGCATTCACTTTATCCATGCCCCTCTTAATCTTTAAACATCCATAAGGTCACCCCTCATCCCCCTACATTCTGGGGAACAATGACCCAGCTAATCCAACCTCTTACTGAAACTCAAGCACTCCAGTCCCAGCAGCATCCTCGTGAATTTCATCTGCACTCCTTCCAGATTATTGATATCCTTCCTATATCTGGGAAAGCAAAATGATTAGCCTAGGAGCAGCACAGTTAATGTAGTGGTTAGCGCCACACTATTACAGTCCCAGCAACATGGTTTGGATCCATCACTGTCTGTAAGGAGTTGTTTGTTCTCCTCGTGTCTGCATGGGTTTTCCCAGATGCTCTTTTTTCTGCCACCCTCCAAAAATGCACAGAGTTTACAGATTAATTTGGATGGCAAAGACTGGCAGGACTTGTTACCATGTTATATCTTTAAATTTAAAAACGACATATGTGTGGTGTCACCAACACTTTGCACAGGTGAACATGTGGACCCAATCTTTATAGTTAATACTTCACCTAATGAAAGTGAATGTGCCAAACAACCTCTTCATCATCTGGGTCGCCACTTTTGTAGAATAATGCAGTTGTTTTCCACACTTCCTCTGTTCAACAACTCTCGCCATGGCCCAGCCATTCACTGTATTAGTTGAAGACTGATTTCACTTACCAAAGAGCAGCACCTCACACAGTTACATTTCATGCACATTCCCATCTAATTCTGTTGTAATCTTGAATAGCTTTCATCACTGACCACGTCATGACAAATTTTGGTGTCATCTGCAAATGTACTAACTGTATAAAATACAAAAGCCCATCATGAAGTGAACATACCATCTTGTTTTTAAGCTCTTGAAGTCCTGCAGATATTGTGGTAAGTGGTTACCACTATTCCCCCCACAAAAAAAACTGCTCAAAAATATATTATCGTTCATAATTTAAAAAATCAGCAAAAATGACATGGAAAATGCTGAAAATGGCCAGCAGTTTTAGAAAGAGAAATAGTTAACATTTTAGGTCAAAGACCTACATCTGAGCTAGAAAAATGAGCAAACAAGTTAATTTTAGATTGCAGAAAGGATGAGTTCAAATTAAAGTTTATTGCCAGAGTAAATGTATGACATTGCATACAACCCTGAGATTCTTTTTATGTGGGCCAGGTACAATTTCTAATCACCAGTAATGGTAAACTATACTCAAAAAATAAATAAATGTAAACACTGTGCAAATGCAGATATATAAATATACTGTAATGAATAATTAGAAATATATGAGTCCTTAAATGAGTTTGTTGGGTGTCTGATATTGAAGGGTAGCATCTATTCCTCAACCTAGTGGTACATGCCTTGTGCCATTTGAACTTCATTCCTGACGGCAGCAGCGAGGACAGAGAATGTCTGGGGTAGGTCCTTGTTGAATGCTGCTGTTTTCTGAAGGCAATGTTCCATACAGATATTCTCGATGGTGGGGAGAGTTTTTCCTGTGGTGTACTTGGCTGTCCACTAGATTTTGTAGGATTTTTTGCTCGAAGATATTGACCCCACATCAGGCCATGATGCAGCTGGTCAGCACACCTTCCACCTCTGGCATCGCTAGTGGGTTGGACTGCACCAGGTGACACCCTCAAAGAAGTGACACCAAGATGAATCAAGTGGTTTTGTCTGCATGCGCTACAAGGTCAGCTTTGCAGCCCCACCCCCCAACACCCAGTCAGCACTGCCGCTGTCACCCTGGGGTGGGGGTGATACCATGAGTTACCACACTGGATGATACCGACCCTAGTGATGCCACTGCTTTCCACTACATTTCTTTACAAGTTTGCCAAGGTTTCTGATGTCATACCAATCCTTTGTAAGCTCCTTAACATTTGTGCTCTTTCACAATGGCATTAATATGACGGGATCAGGAAAGATCCTCGAAGATAGCAACTCCCAGGAATATAAATTTGCTCACCCTCTCTAATTCTAATCTATCACTGGATTGTCTACTTCTAGTTTTCCTTTCCTAAAGTCTACAATTAGCTCTGTGGTTTTGGTGACATTGAGTGCAAGGTTGTTGTTAGTGCATCATTCAGCCAAATTTTCAATCTTCCTCCTGTGTGCTGATTCATTGCCCCTTTTTATACAACCCACTATCACCAGCACATTTGTCGATAGAGGTACACGATCCTTCATCCGGACATCTAAAATCCGGAAAGCTCCAAAATCCAGCAAGTGGGGAGAGACACGGCAGTGTGAGTTGGGGGGGGGGGTGGATGGAGGGGAAGAGACTGGCAGCGTGAGTTGGGGGGGTGAGGGGAAGAGACCGGCAGTGTGGCTCAGGCAGGTGGGTGAGGGGAGAGTCTGGCAGCACAACTTGGGTGGGCGGGGGGAGACACTGGCAGTGCGAGTCAGATGGGCAAGAGGGGGAAGACCGGCAGCGGGAGTCGGGCGGGCGAGGGAGGAAGACCAGCAGCACAAGTCAGGCGGGTGAAGGGGGGAAGACCGGCAGTGCGAGTCAGGTGGGCAAGTGGGTGGGGAGACCAGCAGCGCGTCGGGAGGGCAAGGGGTGGGGGAGACCGGCAGCTCGAGTTGGGCAGGCAAGGGGTGGGGAGACGGTAGCATGACTGAAAGGGGGTGGGGGTGGATACGGCAGCACAATCCAGGTGGGTTTAAATCTGGCTTTCCGAAATCTGGAAAAATCCAAAATTCGGAACACACTGTCCTCCAAGGGTTCCGGATAAAGGATCCTGTACTTATAGTTTTGTTGTCGTAATGAGCCACAAAGTCATTGGTGTAAAGCAAGTAGAGCAGAGGGCTAAGTAGGCAATCCTGTGGTCCTCCAGTGCTGATGGATATTGTGGATGAGATGTTTTTGCCTGATCTGCACTGATTCAAGTGTGGAGGAGAGGAAATCCAGGTTTCCATTTACAACTAGGGTATTAAGTTTGCTGATCGTTTTGAAGGGATGATGGTATTGAATGCTTAACTGTAGTCGATATAGAGCCTCCTAAATATATGTGTATTTGCTGTCCAGGTGTTCTGGGGCTTTGTGTAGAGCCAGTGCCATGGTATTGGCCAGAGACCTGTTGCTGCAGTAGGTAAATTGGAACGGATCCATGTTGCTGCTCAGACAGGAGCTGATATGCTTCAACACCAGCCTCTTGAAACACTTCATCACTGTGGATGTGAGTTATTTAAGCAGGTGGGTGGTTAGGAAAGGGGAATATCATGAACACAAAGGAACATGTTACATTTAGGAAATTCAGATCAGAGGTCTTAATGAGGGAAGATTATCCCCATTGTCCTCCTAAACTGCTATTTCCTCATGGCTAAAGTGTCATATCCTGACTCTGTCAATCATCTGCTCATTTACTATTTGCCCTAGGATAATCAATGGTGCATCCCAAATGCATTGGAAAGACTTTCACCTGTGAACCCAATTATAGAAAATGGAAATAATAAACTTCAAATTGACAGAAAATATTCATAATCCTTGAGTATTATTGCTTTAATAGCAGCTCCATGGCAATCCAGAGTTTTGAACATTGGAATAATTTTAGGTGCAGAATATTTGTTATCAAGAGACAGGGTTTTCTCATGACACTTCTTTCAGGGAATTGTATTCCCAAATCCCTCTGTTCTACCTCATACATGTCTGCATTAAACTCAACCTGCTCTTTTTCTGCCCATTTCACCAGCTGGTCCAGATCCCTCCTCAAGCTTTTAAAACCTTCTTCGCTGTCCACAACACCTCCAATCCTAGGGTCATCTGAAAACTTGCTGATCCAGTTTACTACATTATCATCTAGATCATTGATAAAGATGACAAACAACAATGGTCCCAGCAGACCGCTAGTCACAGGCATCCAATATGAGAAGTAATCTTCTATCACTAGTCTCTGGCTTCTCCCATCCAGCCATTGTTGAATCCAGTTCACTACTTCACCATGAATATCTAGTGTTGGAACCTTCCTGATTAATCTCTCATGCAGGTCCTTGTTAAATACCTTACTAAGATCCACGTAGACATCATCCACAGCTTTTTCTTCATCAAGTTTCCCGGTAACCTCCTCAAAAAGCTCTATAAGATTGGATAAACACAACCTACCATGCTCAAAGCCATGTTGATTATCCCTAATCAGTCCCTGGCTATCCAAATAATTGTATATCTAATCTCTTAGAACACCTTCTAATAATTTACATACAACTGACATTATAGCAGAGCAGAGAGTTTCTGAGATCAGTCTCAGATGGAATGCCAGCTGTGATATTTCATAATAATTATTTAAAAAATACACCAGTTATTGGTTTGGTTTGTTTTCTTTCAATTCCAATATCATACAATTCCCTGCTGCATGAATAATTAAATCATCAGCCTTTTTGTAACCACCCTGAATGTCCTGGAGGAACTCAGCAGGTCAACAGGTATCCATGGAAAGAAATGTACAGTTAACATTTTAGATTGCAACCCTTCATCAAGTTGCCCTAATAAGAGGGTGGGAGGGGCAAGAGGAATGTATACCGACTGGTAGTGATATGTAATTACAGATGGGAGGGAGGAGCTCCCAGTGTGGTCTTATCTACATCAAGGAGACTGGATACAGGTCGATGATCACTTAATTGGCACCTTTGCTCTGTTTCTTGTCACAGCAAGGTCGTTTACGTGGCCAGCCACTTCAATTCCACTTCCAATTCCCATAGATACATGTCTGTTCATGGCCACCCATCTAACATGACCTTTACCCACACCTTCCTCTAGTTCCCCACCCTATCCCTTCCTTTCTTCTCATTTGTCTGGCCATTTTCCTTATCGCTTCTTAGCTCATTTCTTTTCTTCCTTCATTCACCTTTATTCACCTATCACCTTCCAACCTGTGCTTCTCTTCTTTCCCTCTCCCTCCCTTATTGGTGCTACTGCCTGATTCTCAGCAGTTGGAATGAAGGGCTCTGGCCTAAAACTGTCTATTTCTTTGCACGAATGCAGCCTGACCCACTGAGTTTCTCCAGCACTTTGTGTACTGTTCAAAATTTACTGCATCTACAGACTTCTTGTTTACAATGACCTGTTTGTAGTGTTTTGTGTAGAGCAGTGGTTTTCAATTTTTTAAATTTCCACTCACATACCACCTTGAGTAATTCCTATGCCATAGGTGCTCTCTGATTAGTAAGGGATTGCTCAAGGTGCTATGTGAGTTGGAAAAAAAAAGGTTGAGCATCACTGCTCTAGACCCAATTGTTACTGAAATATTTTGCTTGAGGAAAATTGTCATTGGCCCATTTCCTTTGGAGTTATGAATCCATGCACATAACGAGTCAGTTAGGTACGATTAAAACAGTAGTTTTCATACTTTTTCTTTTCACTCACATCTTTGGCTTGGCTTCACGGATGAAGATTTATGGAGGGGTATGCCACGTCTGCTGCAGGCTCATTGGTGACTGACAAGTCCGATGCGGGACAAGCAGGCATGGTTGCAGCGGTTGTAAGGGAAAATTGGTTGGTTGGGGTTGGGTGTTGGGTTTTTCCTCCTTTGTCTTTTGTCAGTGAGGTGAGCTCTGCGGTCTTCTTCAAAGGAGGTTGCTGCCCGCCAAACTGTGAGATGCCAAGATGCACGGTTGGAGGCGATAACACTGGCGGTGTTCAATGTGGCAGGCACCAAGAGATTTCTTTAAGCAGTCCTTGTACCTCTTCTTTGGTGCATCTCTGTCTCGGTGGCCAGTGGACAGCTCGCCATATAACACGATCTTGGGAAGGCGATAGTCCTCCATTCTGGAGATATGACCCACCCAGCGCAGTTGGATCTTCAGCAGCATGGATTTGATGCTTGCGGACTCTGTCAGCTGAAGTACTTCGATGTTGGTGATGAAGTCATTCCAATGAATGTTGAGGATGGAGCGGAGACAGCACTGATGGAAGCATTCTAGGAGCCATAGGTGATGCTGGTAGAGGACCCATGATTCGGAGCCGAACAGGAGCGTGGGTATGACAACGACTCTGTACATGCTGATCTTTGTGTGTTTCTTCAGGTGGTTGTTTTTCCAGACTCTTTTGTGTAGTCTTCCAAAGGCACTATTTGCCTTGGCGAGTCTGTTGTCTCTCTCTTTGTCGATCCTTGCATCAGATTCCACCTTAACTAACCCCTTACTAATCACAGAGTACTTATGGCATAGGGAATGTTTAAGGTGGTTTGTGAGTGGAAATAAAACATTTCAAAACCACTGGTGTAGAAGTTTTTAATATTGCATGCTAACAATGTGCTTGAATACAATATTATTTACAAAATTCTCAAAAAGAACTTATATTTAACCAAGATCTATAACAAAAAATGCTCACCAAGCACACAATACTTGTGTACTCAATGTTGAATTCAACATGCTATTTTCAGAATTGACAACCATAACTGAAGGTTCCATAAAATACATTTTGACACCTTATCACTAAATTATCCATGCCACAATTTCACTATTTTTAAGTGAATCAACTTATATTTCTTGGCAGAAAATTGTGATTATCTGTGAATTGTGTTAAAGCCAATATACAAATAAATGAAAGAACTCATTGTTTACTTTAACCCTTGAGTTCTGAATCTCATTTGAAACACAGAAAGTTATGTTTCTTGTAATTAAGCCGAGGTAAATTGAGCACAGAAGGTACCAGATATGTATGACTAATTTCAATCAGAGAAGAGGATCTGATTTGACAACATTGTACCTCTTGAGAGAAGAGCTTGCCGCAAATATACTCTGGACGTGAAGAAATAAAAGTATTATAATAATGATTTAAGTGCAGGAGATTTTGTTATGATCAGAATTGTTCATATTTACATTACAACATAGCAATACATATTTTTGAATTGTCTCTATCAGAGAGTCAGCTGTAATCTATCATACTAAATATTAATGAAGTCAGTGATTTATTTGTTTTCTATAGATACCAATTTTCTGAGATTATTTTCAAAGGAGAAGAAATACTGCAACACCTTTGTTTTGCCTACGAAAACGAGTTATCATCTTATAACATTTTAGTATATCGGGGGGCATGGTAAGATGGTGTAGAAGGAAGACGTGTATTCCACCTTTTCCCAGTTGGATTACTAAATACCCAGTTTTAAAAATGTATAAAAGTGGTTAAAAAAAATATTTACAGTTGTTTAAATAACAGTGATTTATGATGGCATCATCTTCAGAAAAAATTACCATACAAAAGTGCTGAAGAGTTGAGGTCTACCTGCATAGCTGAATCCACGGAATCATCGTTGGGAGTCTCCAAGCCCCAGAGGACTCCAGCCCATTCAAGTTTGACGTTGGCGCCGATCCTGCCTCCCCAAGATGGCACCGACACTTTGGTGAGCTCAGCCGTTGCCGACCTGCATTCACGTGAAGCCATGCACGTGGGTGGCATGGCTGACAAGGGGACCCGTAAACTCGTGACCTCACTGGGTGGCCCGGGGTTGCGCAGTGTAGTGTCGGAGGACGATCCTGTGCGTCCGGTGGCATTGCCTGGCTTGCATGGGGCATCCCAGGTCTGAGAATTGCGGATAAAGTATGGGCTGTGGGGGAGCCTGAACGCCAATGTCTGAATAGGTCGGGGTACCGGTGTCGGGTGTCCAGACCTGCAGTCGTTCAGCTAAAGGATCTATGATGACTGAGGAAGAAGAGGAACTTATCTTATTGGAATTTGTCCAGGAGGAGGAGCTTGTAGTTAAAGGAGGTAGACTTCAAAAAGTGGAGGTGGAATCTGGAATGGATTCAGGGTTTACTGTTGTGGAAGGGATTGCTTGTCAAATGCACAATGTGACAAAACAAATATTAATACAGGTGAATCAAGGATTTATGGAGATGAAAAAAAAATGAATACCCTGTGTGATGAAATGTCAACTATAAAACAGGAAATGACTGTAGTTAAGAGTGATATTAATAGATGTATAAAATTAATTGATACTGTGCAAGATAATTTTAAGAAAATTGAAACAGCATTTTCTGAGTGTCAAAATCAGGTGGAACATAATAGAGAAAAAAAATGGAAAAAGTGAAGATCCTTTTGTAGATTGGGGAATTCAAAAAAGAGATTTATTGAAGAAGATTGATTAGTTGGAAAATCAAAGCCGAAGGAATAATGTGAAAGTAGTTGGTCTTCCAGAGGACATTGAAGGTTCCAATCCTATAAAAAAAAATTAAGCATTGGATCCCAGAGGTGCTGGGTAAAGAGCTTTTTCCTGAAGGCTTGGAATTGGATCGGGCTCATAGAGCTCTGAGAAGAAACCACTTTCAGGACAAGCACTGAGGGCAGTCTTGATTCGTTGTTTAAAGTACCAAGCTAGAGAAATTATTCTATGTATGACAGTACAGAAAGCACGGCAGAATAAGTCTCCATTAATGGTTCAAAATAACAGTGTGTTTTATTATGCCGATTTGAGCCAAGAGGTTATTAGAAGAAAACAACGAGAATTTAATATGGCCGAAGATGTTTTGTGGTGAAAAGGCTATAAGTTTGTTTTTCGTTATCCTGCAATTTTGAAGGATTTTATAGAAATTTTCAATCTCATTTCTTTGAGAATGATCATGATGTTTTGGTTTTTGCTAATTCTTTGCCGGAACTGTGAATGGGTGTTCTCCTCCACTGTCTCCTAAGAGGAGGGTAAATGGAAATGCAAATAATCATGAGTATAGAAAGAATGGTAAGTATGTAAAGAAAGAAGAATTGACACAAAGTCTTCTTGATGTTGAAGATCCAGAGCAGTTGTTGGGCGTGGAATCATTGGGCTGAATATATGGACTATATTTTATTGTGTTTAATTAAATAATAAATATGTATCTGGCTGGTGGGGTGGATGACAATGAAAACTTTGACAGTCATCTGCTGCTAGTGGGTTTACCACACCCAGATTTTTAGGGTATTACTACCTTTGGGTGGGTTTTGTTTGTGTTTTTCTGGTTTTTATTTTTTTTTTAGGATTTTTTTGAAGAATTATAGAGGGGAGCATTATTTTATAGTGTGTAAATACATTAGTAGTTAAAAAAAGATGTCTACATTGAATTTTACAACTTTTAATGTTCAGGGATTAAATAATCCAATTAAAAGAAAGAGAATATTGCCTTATATAAAAAAATGAAAATTGATATTGCTTTTTTACAAGAAACACATTTGACTGAAAAAGAATATTTGAAATTGAAAAGAGATTGGGTTGGTCATGTTTTTTCTTCTTCTTTTAATTCTAAGGCAAGAGGAGTTGTGATTTTGATTCATAAAAAATTACCATTTGAATTGGAATCTTCAGAGGGGTATGCTGGCAGAGTATTAGGAGTGAACTGTAAAATTTTTGCTGAATCTTGGACTTTGCTAAATCTTTATGCCCCTAATACAGATGATGAGTGGTTTATTTCAGAACCTTTTTTACTGTTAACTCAAGCTAGTGAAAATGTCTTAGTTGGTGGTGATTTTAATTGTGTTCTGGACCCTTTATTGGACAGAAATCAAAAAGTATAAGGAAATAAAAGATGGCAACACAAATTAATGCATTAATGAAAGATTTAAATTTGGTGGATATTTGGAGAAAAGTTAATCCTACAGAGAAAGATTTCTCTTTTTATTCTTCATGTCATGATTTGTTTTCTAGAATTGATTTATTTTTGGTATCAGGACATTTGCAAGGTAGAGTATTATGAGCTGAATATAAAATTAGAGTTATATCAGATTATTCATTATTACTTTTTTCTTGTGAAAGTTCAGAGGTAGTAAATCCATCATTTAGATGGAGGTTTAACGCAATGCTATTGAAAAAAAACAGAGTTTGTTACTTTGGTTAAAGAGTATATTTCTTTATTTTTGACCAAGAACGTTAATTCTGTGGATAGTCATTTTGTAATATAAGATGCTTTAAAAGCTTATTTGAGGGGGCAGATTACTAGTTATTCTACGAAAGTTAAGAAACAATATATGGAAGAAAGTTTAGAGTTAGAAAATAAGATTGCTAAGTTAGAGAAAGATTTTCAGAAAGGTGTAACAGAAGATAAAAAATTTGCATTAGTGAGGTTGAAATTACATTATAATACTTTACAAACTTATCAGTTTGAGCACTTAATTAATCGATCTAAACAACATTATTATGAGTTGGGGGTAAGATCTCATAAGGTTCTTGCTTGGCAATTGAAACCTGAACAGACATCTCGGACTATTAATACTGTTAAGAAGAATTCAAAATTTACTTAAACCTCAGGAAATTAATGACCAGTTTTATTCATTTTATCTAAAATTATATACTTCTGAAGGGAAACAGGATAATGGTTCTATTGACTCTTACTTATCTAAATTAAAGTTACCAGTATTAGATGGAAATGATATTCAGGAATTGGAATCTCCATTTACAGATTTTGAAATTAAGGAAGCTATTCAGGAAATGCTTAATGGAAAGTCCCCAGGGGATGATGGATTCCCTGTGGAATTTTATAAACTTTTTTATGATGATTTTTCTAATGTATTTGGAGAAGTGTTGAATCAAGTTACTGAAGATCAGAAGTTACCAGAATCATGTTCAAGTGCTTTAATAACTGTATTTCAAAAAAAGATAGAGTTCCATTAAAAGTGTCTTCATATAGACCTATTTCTTTATTAAATGTAGATTATAAAATTATAGCGAAAGTATTAGCTAATAAACTTGCTAAATATTTGCTCAAATTGGTACATGTTGATCAAACAGGTTTTATTAAGAATAGAAATGCATCAGTCAATATATTTCGGTTAATTACTTTGGTCAACGCATACCGAAAGCAACCTAAACATTTGATGCAGAAAAAGCTTTTGATAAGGTTGAGTGGGATTTTTTATTTAAGGTGTTAGAGAAATTTAAATTTGTTCCTTTTTTTATTGGTTGGGTTAAGGCTTTATATACAAACCCGATTGATAGGGGGTGACAAATGGACAGATGTCTTTACCATTTAAATTGTCTCATTGAACTCGACAGGGCTGTCCATTGTCACTAGCCTTATTTGCGTTGGTTATTGAACCATTAGCTCAGGCTATTAGACAAAATTAAGAAATTGGAGGGATGAGGGTTAAGAATTAAGAATATAAAATTAACTTTTTTGCGGACGACGTGTTGGTATACTTGACAGAACCGGAACAGTCATTGAAACAATTGCAAGAAGGTTTGTTGAAATTTGGAGAATTATCAGGATATAAAGTTAATTGGGATAAAGGTAAAATTTTACCAGTTGGAGTGGGAGATTATTCTGAATTTAAAACTATTACAAAATTAAGGTGGACAAGTAAAATTAAATATTTAGATGTGTTTATGGATACTAATTATCAATTATTATATCAATTAAATTATGTACCTATATTAAGATGGATTAAAGCAGATTTAATTAAGTGGAAAGATCTTCCAGTAACTTTGATTGGTCAGGTTAATTGTATTAAAATGAACATTTTTTCCTTGAATTCAATATTTATTTCAGTCAATACATTGTTAACTTTCTAAGGGCTTTTTGCAAGATTTGAATAAAGGAGTGCAAGAGTTTTTATGGAAAGGTAAATTAGCTTGAGTGACGTGGCATAGACTTACATGGAAGTATGCATTGGGCAGACTACAATTACCACATTTTCAAAATTATTATGAAGCGGCCCAGTTGAAGTTTGTTAGTACATTGATGGATCTAGATCAGCCTCCTAGCTGGGCTAAAGTGGAGATGGCGTGTATTTCTAGGGTTGAGACACATGAATTTATATTTCATTGGAATTTGATTTTGTTACAGCAAAATGATATACCGATATTGAAACATTTGTTAAAGATTTGGATTTAAAAAAAAACAGGATGTTAAGGTCGAAAGATAAATTAGTAATTTTAACTCCATTGTATAATAATCATCTTATTCCTTTTTCAATGTTTAATAATCATTTAAAGGTTTGGGATTCTAAAGGTATAAAGACAATACAAGATTGTTTGGTAGAGGGGAAATTTCTTTCTTTTAATCAATTGAGAGAAAGATTTGATACACCTGTAAATTCTTTGTTTGCATCTTATCAACAGAGCTTTGATAAAAGATAATTATGGTAGAGAGATGATTTTACCTATTTTGTCAAGATTTGAATCTTTGATTTCCTCTATACCAAAAAAGGGTTATATTTCAGTTATGTATAATTTGTTACAAGAAGAAACAAGCCTTCTGTCGCACATGCAGCCATCTTCAGCGCAAACTCCGGGAGATCCAAAATGAGTGGTGGACTAGCCTCGCCAAGCGAACCCAGCTCAGCGCAGACATTGGCGACTTCAGGGGTTTCTACGAGGCTCTAAAGGCTGTGTACGGCCCCTCACCCCAAGTCCAAAGCCCGCTGCACAGCTCAGACGGCAAAGTCCTCCTCAGCGACAAGATCTCCATCCTAAACCGATGGTCAGAACACTTCCAATCTCTTTTCAGTGCCAACCGCTCAGTCCAAGATTCCGCCCTGCTCCAGCTCCCTCAACAGCCCCTAAGGCTAGAGCTGGATGAGGTCCTCACCCAGGATGAGACATATAAGGCAATCGAACAACTGAAAAGTGGCAAAGCAGCAGATATGGATGGAATTCCCCCCAGAGGTCTGGAAGGCTGGCGGCAAAACTCTGCATGTCAAACTGCATGAGTTTTTCAAGCTTTGTTGGGACCAAGGAAAACTGCCTCAGGACCTTCGTGATGCCACCATCATCACCCTGTACAAAAACAAAGGCGAGAAATCAGACTGCTCAAACTACAGGGGAATCACGCTGCTCTCCATTGCAGGCAAAATCTTCGCTAGGATTCTCCTAAATAGAATAATACCTAGTGTCGCTGAGAATATTCTCCCAGAATCACAGTGCGGCTTTCGCGCAAACAGAGGAACTACTGACATGGTCTTTGCCCTCAGACAGCTCCAAGAAAAGTGCAGAGAACAAAACAAAGGACTCTACATCACCTTTGTTGACCTTACCAAAGCCTTCGACACCGTGAGCAGGAAATGGCTTTGGCAAATACTAGAGCGCATCGGATGCCCCCCAAAGTTCCTCAACATAGTTATCCAACTGCACGAAAACCAACAAGGTCGGGTCAGATACAGCAATGAGCTCTCTGAACCCTTCTCCATTAACAATGGCGTGAAGCAAGGCTGTGTTCTCGCACCAACCCTCTTTTCAATCTTCTTCAGCATGATGCTGAACCAAGCCATGAAAGACCTCAACAACGAAGACGCTGTTTACATCCGGTACCGCACGGATGGCAGCCTCTTCAATCTGAGGCGCCTGCAAGCTCACACCAAGACACAAGAGAAACTTGTCCGTGAACTACTCTTTGCAGACGATGCCGCTTTAGTAGCCCATTCAGAGCCAGCTCTTCAGCGCTTGACGTCCTGTTTTGCGGAAACTGCCAAAATGTTTGGCCTGGAAGTCAGCCTGAAGAAAACTGAGGTCCTCCATCAGTCAGCTCCCCTCCATGACTACCACATCTCCATCGGGCACACAAAACTCAAAACGATCAACCAATTTACCTATCTCGGCTGCACCATTTCATCAGATGCAAGGATTGACAACGAGATTGACAACAGACTCGCCAAGGCAAATAGCGCCTTTGGAAGACTATACAAAAGAGTCTGGAAAAACAACCAACTGAAAAACCTCACAAAGATAAACGTATACAGTGCCGTTGTCATACCCACACTCCTGTACGGCTCCTAGAACGCTTCCACCAGCGTTGTCTCCGCTCCATCTTCAACATTCATTGGAGCGCTTTCATCCCTAACGTCGAAGTACTCGAGATGGCAGAGGTCGACAGCATTGAATCCATGCTGCTGAAGATCCAGCTGCGCTGGGTGGGTCACGTCTCCAGAATGGAGGACCATCGCCTTCCCAAGATCGTGTTCTATGGCGAGCTCTCCACTGGCCACCGTGACAGAGGTGCACCAAAGAAAAGGTACAAGGACTGCCTAAAGAAATCTCTTGGTGCCTGCCACATTGACCACCGCCAGTGGGCTGATAACGCCTCAAACCGTGCATCTTGGCGCCTCACAGTTTGGCAGGCAGCAACCTCCTTTGAAGAAGACCGCAGAGCCCACCTCACTGACAAAAGGCAAAGGACGAAAAACCCAACACCCAACCCCAACCAACTAATTTTCCCCTGCAACCGCTGCAACCGTGTCTGCCTGTCCCGCATCGGACTTGTCAGCCACAAACGAACTTGCAGCTTACGTGGACATTTACCCCCTCCATAAATCTTCGTCCGCGAAGCCAAGCCAAAGAAGAGTATGGATAAGTCGGATTGGGAGAAATCTAAGCTTAAATGGGAGAGTGATTTAGTATTTATTTTTCCCGATGATGATTGGGTGAATATGGGTCAGGATAATGTAATTAAATTTACTAATGTAAGATATGGATTGGTTAATTATAATTTTTTGCATCAATTATATTTGATCCCGGAAAAGCTAAGAAAAATATGGGCTTAGTAATTCAGATTCTTGTTTTAGATGTGGCTCACATATTGGAACTTTTCTACGTGCAGTTTGGACTTGTGTTAAAGTTCAATCATTTTGGCAAGGAATTAAAATTGTTTTGGAAAAATTATATAATTTTATATTACCATTAGATCCAATGATTTTTTTGTTGGGAAATTTGTATTCGTTAAGGGGAATGGGAATGGACAAAATTCAAATTGCTTTTGTACGTTTGGTGTTATCAATAGCGCGTAAATGAGTTGCTAGTACTTGGAAAGATGATACTGAGATAATATATCATGTTGGCACAATGAATTGAAAGTATGTATTGTCATGGAAAAAAATTACTTATAATTTACATGATAATTATTCTTCTTTTGTTAGTAAGTGGTCTCTGTATTTGAAATATATGCATTTAGATATACTTTGAAATGTTATTAACATTTATAATATTTTCTTTTTATATATAATCTATTTTTTTTTTGTTCCCCTTAAGGGAGCTGGCTGAAGGGATGGGAGGTTGGGGTGGGTGTTAATGTAAAATCTTTTTTTTTATTACTTCTATACTGTATGTTATGTTTTTTTCTATCTTTTAAATAAAGTTAAAAAAAAACATTTTAGTATATCATAGTTTCAAAAGGATGATATCTTTTAGCTTTCTGCTGAGCCTTGAAACAAAGTCTTATAGTGTTAGACAGCAGAGAAACAGGCCCTTCAGCCCAATTCATCCACACTGACTATTGTAGATATCTATCTACTCAAATCGCATTTGCCTGCATTAGGTCCATATCTCTTTATGCCTTTTCTATCTCAGTAGCTGTCCAAATATCTTTGACTCTGATTGTCTCCTCCTGTACATTCTTCACTGGCAGCTTGTCCTAACAAAAATCATGATTTTTTTTTTGTGTGGAAAACTTACACCAGATCTCCCCCCCCCCCCCCCCCTTATCTTAAACATATTCCCTCAAAGTTTGGACTTCGCCACTAAAGGGGAAAAAAAACCTCGATATATCCTCATAATTCTGGTTAAAATCTGGCACTCTCTGTAAGGAGTTTGTACATTTTCTCCATGCCTGTGTAGGTTTCTTCCTGTGTTCTATTTACCTCCCACTCTACAAAAGCATACCAGATTTGGAGGTTAATTGGAGGTATTTGGGCGGCACAGGCTGGGAGTGCCTATTACCATGCTGTCTGTCTAAATTTAAATTTAAACATCTATAAAAAGATTTGGCAACACTACATACCTTCTTACTTTCTTCCGTTCACCCTGCCAATCCCATTCTAGCTTACTGAGCCATTCAGGCTGACTGGCAAAAAGGACTGACAACTTCCTGCAGGATCCAGAGTTGTTCCTGTTGGGAAACATAATGGACATAAGACTTACAATGAATCTGTCCAAATTTCAAATCCAATTCATAATGATCGCATTGGCTGGGCCAGGAAGTGCATAGCAGTTACCTGGAAATCCGACTCATGCTTGAGCATTACTCATCGGAACACAGAAATGCAAAGCTGTGAACCCCCAGAGAAAAATTACTTACAACTTAAGAAAAAAATATAACACTTAAAAAAAAAATTGTCAGCCATACTTAAATACCATAAAAACACGACTATAGTGTGGACCATCATGCCTCGCCGCCCTACCTTCTCTATCTATCCCTCAATTGGTTGTGGGGGGGGCATCCCATTCCAACCAGGAAAAGTCAAGAAAAGAAAGCAGCCTGAGTGCTGACTGCCGTGCGCTGACAAACCCATAAATCCCCGATATATGTTTCACACCTTGGTTGTGAGTGTCTTCAATGTTGTGTGTAACTGTGGTTAGTTAAGTGTTAATTGCTGAGGGTGTGGCAGGGGAGGGGTGGGGGAGGGAGGGAAACGGAAGGAGCTTGAACTCTGCAGAAAACTTTATATAGAATTGATAAATGTAAATTCCTGATACTCTTAACATTGGCACTGATAATGTTGATAACTATTTGAGTTTATGTTTGGAAAATCATAAACAAAATATTCAAAATAAAAGGACAGACAATGTCATTCATTGGAATATGCGGATAGGATAAATCAAGTTATATTTTGAAGAAACAGTGCATCGAGCCGCATCAATGGGAGAAAAAGAATTGTCAACATTGCTTGCCAGAAACCTTTAACAGGGCTGATCTGGTCCAAACCATTTGTTAATCCTGATATTTCTGATGAAAAGGCTTGACATCCTGAACTCTATTCTTTTTCTCCAACTGATGCTGTTTGACCCACTGTGTTCCTCCAGCAGATTGTGTTTGGTTTCTGATGCATAATTCAGTTTCTTAGCAAGAGCATTTGTTTAGGCTCAGCTGAATATACAAATAAATGAAAGAAAACTTTTTTTTTAACTTTAGGGCTTGATATTTTGAACCTTACTTGAAATGCAGAGAAGGTTATTTCAGTTCCAAGGTTATGGCAATTTTTTTTGTGTGTGAGTTGATAAGGTGTGTACGTTGTTATGATTCTAACACCCACCATGTGCCACACTGCTGTTGTTAGCATTGCCATTTGTGAGCGTGATGTACCTACTGGGCTTGCACGTTTTAAAAAAAATCAGGAAAATCATTTCCCAGTTGCCCACCATCACACAGTGGCTTGGTTCAAGTTTCTTGCCAGAGACTTGAGCACAAAAATCTAGTAAACTCTGAAGTGAATAAGGATTGTACTGTCAAACAAAATTTCAAAATGTAAGTTTATTGTATATGGATAAGAATAGTACACTGATGCTCCAAAATTCTTATTTGTTGCAGTTGAATAAGTAAATAACTTACTCCAACTACAATAGAATACATTAAATTTCCAAAACAGAAAAAGAGATAATAAATTTAAAAGAATAGAAAGATAAATGCTCACAGTTGCAGTTAGTGCAAGAAAAAAAAGTGATGTTTCTTTTAGTGATCCCGAATTAATTTATGATGAGGTTCAGGAGCCTGGTAGTTGTTTAATAAAAAACTGTTCTTGAACTTCGAGGTGGTGGATTTTAGACTTCTGCACTGAAGGTGCAGCAAGAAGAAGTTGTAACTAGGCTTATGGGGGTCCTTTATGATGTTGGCTGCCTTCTTGAGTCTGCACCTCACATTTATGTCTTCAGTAGATGTGAGGTCAGTGCCCATGGTGGTCATCCAATTTTCTGCAGTCTTTTCTGTTTCTCTGAACTTGAGTTACCAAACCAGTCTGTGACGCAATCAGTCAGTAAACTTTCCACTGTACACTTGTAGAAGATATGAACTACCAGGAAACTGAAGGAACTAACTCTCTCCTCTGCCATCCCTTCAATAACGACAGATGCATGGTCCCTCGGCATTGTATTCCTAAATTCCACAATAAGCTCCTTGGTCTTGCTGATGTTGAAACAAAATTGTTGTTCTGGCACCACACAACCAAATACCCAAACTCCACCCAATATTCTGACACATCATTTCCCATTATTCTATGAACACTGCTATTGTCAACACATTTTTAGATTGAAATTGAGCCAAACTTGGCAATGGTCATGAATCTGTAACAACAGAAGTATGATGAAAGCGAGAAAAATAACTCCATGCCTTTGAGGGAAAAAATGTTTCAACTAATATTACTAGTCAATATCATATTCCTTTTTAGGAGATTATTGTACATAAATTGAGAGCAAGGTTTCCAATATCACAACAGTGACTATACTTCAGAAACACTTTTATTGGCTACAAAACATGATGGCTTTTCAAGGAGGTTGTGTGACGTACTTGATCAATAGAATTCTTTGTCTTCAAGTGATCTTCAATTTCTTGCAGATTATTCACTGGGTATTTTCTAAAAGACTATGATCCTAACACATTTGTTGTTAGAGATGTGGCAGGTGTAATAGCATCTTTATGGGACTGTGGAACTGTTTCTATTGAGCAAGTTCCATGTCAGCCTGATTCCATCAGACATGCCCAGCTACTTCTGCTTGACTACTGACGTGAAGTTTGTAACCATATGATGCTTAAGACGCATAAACATTTAGCTCCATTCCCAATGTTCAAATTCAATCCACCTGGACTTATTCCCTTACATTATTGCCCCATTCTTTTTTTTAACTTTTTCATGCATTTATCATTCATAAATTATAGCAGGTACCATTGTTTCTGTGAGGGCATTCTACATGGACATTACTGATGTTGACTTGCTCTTATTCTTGAAACCATCACCACTTGTATGCAGCTGGGTTACTTCAAGACCACTTCAAGGAATAGCTCAAAATCTATTGGATTGGGATATAACCGGTATTACACATTTACCAAAAAGGACTTTCTTTCCTTAATGTTATTTGGGATTTAGTTCAGTTTGTGTGGCAATTCTACAACTGCATGGACACTTTGATGGCCCTTTTATTCCAGATTTCTTTTAACTGACTTCAAAACAACCACAACTATTATCAGAAGATTTTTTTTTTTAATCTCCTAACCTTTTCCTTTATTATTTTGGTAATGATGATCCATCTAAACCAATGGTTTTCAAACTGCCCCCCTAAACTCACATTCCACTGTAAGCAATCCCTATGCCATAAATGATCTGTGATTAGTAAGTGAGTGGGAAGATTGAGATCTGCTGCTCTGGACCCAATTATTATGCAATATTTTGCTTGAGAAAAATTGTCATTGGCTCATTTCCTTTGGAGTTATGAAACTATGCACAATTAGATATGATTAAAACAGTGGTTTTCAAACTTTTTCTTCCCACTCACATACCATCTTAAGCAATCCCTTGCTTAAGCCCCTATACCATAGAGATTTTTTTAAGTTGAATGTGAGTTTGGGGGAAGTTTGAAAATCACCGATCTAAATGTTCAATTTTCTGACTTCTTCTCTACTGGAAAAATGAGGAAGCATGTAGGAGGGTTTCACACCAACAGCCTTGCACTCAACATTAGCAAGACCAAGGAGATGATTGTGAACTTCAGGAGAAAGTCAGGAGGACATAAGGTCTCAGTAGTGGAGAGGGTCAAGAACTTCAAATTCCTAGATGTCAACATCTCCGAGGATCTGTTTTGGAGACTCCATGTTAATGTAATCAGGAAGACGGCTCATCAGTAGATATACTTTTTGAGGTGCCTGAGGAGACATGGTATGTCACAGAAGACTCTAGATAAACTCTACAGGTGTACTATTAAAGACATCTATAAGAGGAAGTGTCTTAAGAAAGCAACCTCTAATTAATTTAGAGTCCCATTTATATACAAATTCTTCTGCCATCTCTTTTTCTACCATGTGCAAACCAATTGAAACCTAGGAAGAAATGACCATATGATTAAAATAAAATAAGCAACAAATCCAGTCTGTGCAGCTAAATAATATTTCTTAAAATCAGCTAATTTTAACCCTCCCAATTTGTAATCCCAGGTCAGTTTTTCCATGGAGATTCTAGATATCTTGTCTGACTATAAAAATAAAAGAAACATGTACATTTAATTTTTTCTAATTTGTAGGTAATGGGATAGGTAATGATTGAAAAAGATATTGAGGTCTAGGAATTATTTTCATTTGAATTCAATTGACTCTTCCCAACAGTGTGATAGGCAGATTCATCCATTTATGTCAGTCCTCCTCAATTTTGTGCATCAAAGGGAGATAATTAAGTTTATATAAATCCTTCAAATTACTATTAAATTTGATCCCCAAATATTTCATTTCTGTTTTAACCCAATTAAAATGAGTGCAATCTTGATATTGAGTATAGTCCGCATTGCTAAAGGTAAAATTTCACTTTTATCTCAATTTATTTTATAACCAGAAGATATACTATAATTATCCAATACAGTCTTGAGCCTAACCAAGAAACCAAATGGGTCACCCAAATATATTAGAATATCATCTTCAAATAAATTAATTTTTTAAATTCTTTTTGCTCCACTTTAAACCCTTTTATGTCTGGATCCAATCTGATAAACTCTGCTAATGGCTCTATTGTCAAAACAAATAGAATGAGAGACAATGGGCAACCTTATCTAGTGGATCTATATAATAAGAAAGTTGATGAAATCTGTCTATTAGTAATTATTTTGGCTTTAGCTTGATGAAAGAGAGCTCTTATCCAATTTATGGATGTTTGACCTAATTCAATTTTCTCCATTGTCTTGAATAGGAAATCCTATTCAAGTCTATTGAAAGCTTTCTCAGCCACCTCCACGCTTGGGTCCATCTTTGTCTTAGCTAAATATAACGTAGTTAACAATCTGCAAATTTTGTCCGATGATTGCCTATTATTGATAAATCCAAATTAATCAGGAAAAAAGCAAATAATCTTCTATTGAGGCATGTATTTGATGTCTGGGACAGGATTATGGCACATAAAGAGTGATTATCCTCAAATACACATTCATTTCAAAATAATATAATACGCATGACTTTGGGAAGTAAAATGTTAAACATCTGGTACCAAAATGGTATCAGGTATATTGAGGATTATTTCAATCAACAGATTGAAAGTCATGTCTTTCGAGAAACTAAAAAATAAATATAATTTGACTAATAGAACATTCTTCTGCTATCTCCAATTATAATCTTTATTAAGGGATAAGTTGGGACCATCATTCCTCCTACCAATGTGCACAGATATGGAGGTTCTAGTTAAAATTTATTTCTACTATGTATTTCCTACTCCAAGACCCAAAAATTGGGTTATGAAGATCTCAGGAGAGATGGGAATCAGATTTGGGTTTTGTAATTGATCAACAATGCTGGTCAAATTTATACTTAGATAGTATGACAGCTCTTATTAATTCAAGGTATAGAATTTATATCTTAAATTCAAAAGTTATATAATAATAAATCTGAAATCAAAAATCTGTGTTTTAGGTGTGGCATAGATATTGGTACTTTTATACATTCTACCTGGTTATACATGAAATTAAGAACTTTTTGGATAAATTGGAGGAAATATCAATGAAAATTATGGGGATCAAATTCCCTCTTGATCCACAATTGTTCTTTTTGGGGAATTTGGCTGACCTGAATGGTAACTCCCAAAGTAAATCCAAATTTACTAAAATCACTTTGGCAATAGCCAGGAAATATACAGTGGTAACATGGAAATTCAATTCCCTCTTACATATGGAAATGAAAAGTTGTATAACCCTGGAGAAAATTACTTAGAATCTTAGATATGAAACATAACATATTCACAGATATTTGGCAGCCTTATTTGAATTATTTAAGTCTATTTATTAAATATTTTATATTTAATTTTCATCCCGTATTAGTAATTGAATATTTTTATTTTTATTTATTTGTTGATTGTATTAAATGGAAATGCCAACTCTTTCCCATTTTCCTTTTTCTTCTTCTACCCCTCTGTTCAGTGTTTCTTTTCCTTTCTCTTAAGTACTGAGGTTATTTCTAGGCTTAATGTGCATTTTAAAGATATAATTTTTTTGTATATATTTGTATATACATTAATTGAGTCCTCTGTGTGTGTGTGTGTGTGTGTGTGTGTGTGTGTGTGTGTGTGTGTGTGTGTGTGTGTGTGTGTGTGTGTGTGTGTGTGTGTGTGTGTATGAGAGATTTTTTAAAATCTTTTTCTCCTAAAAGTTAAACAAAATATAATAATAAAAAAGGAAAACTGCCTCTATCCTCAAAGATCCCCACCACCCAGGCCACGCCCTCTTCACTCTGCTATCATTGGGAAAAAGGTACAGGAGCCTAAAATCGAGTACTCAGCAGCACAAGGACAGTTTCTTCCCCACTGCCATCAGATTCCTGAATAATCAATGAACCAAAGACACTGTCTTAATTTACTATTTTTTTAAATTTATTTTTGTAAGGTGGTTTATATGAATGTTTGTACTGTGATGCAATAAATGTTGTGACTTGTTCATGACAATAAATTCTAATTCTGATTCCAACAAAACTATTCAAGGTATCATAACATCCTATCAGCTGCCCTTTTTCTTTATTCATTGATATTAATTGTTGCTTCTTTCATCTCTCCATATCAGTCTGTTATCTTTTGTCATCTTGGTAATTTTTTTTGTTGCTACTTTCAAAAGCATTGCCATTCTTCCCAAAATATAGTGGCCTGAGGTAGATAAAGTAGGAATGGTCTTCTTTTGCATTCTCAGCTCTAGATTATGTGTTTAGAATTCATATATTTTTTACTTCTTTTCAAAAATGGCTATTTTGCTTTTGTCAATTCAGAAGGCTGATTTATGCCATTGCATTGGTACCATATGTTCATTCTACTAAACAGCATTAAAAAAAAATGAAATAAAACACAAAAATGTGTAGTCACCGTGGTTGAAGTAAAAACACAATGCTGGAGAAACTCATCAGGTCAAATAGTGTCCTTTATATAGCAAAGGTAAAAATACATAACCAACGATTTGGGCTTGAGCCCTTTATCAAGGTATAGAAAAATGTTGGCAGGCATCTGAATTAAAGAGTAGGGGAGGCATGATTGCAAAGGCAGGAGATGATAGGTGGAGAAGGGAGGGAGCGAACAGCAGCAGGCAAGGAGAGGAAGGATGGCTGGGTGAATAGAGTGGGAAGGGGAAGAGAGCTTGAAGGTTAAAGGGAAGGGAGGAAGGGGAAGTTGAGGAAAGGAGAGCAGGTTAGCAGAAACCGGAAAAGTTGATGTTAATGCCATCTGGCTGGAGAGTGCCCAGTTTGAAAATCAGGTTTTGTTCCTAGATGTGGGAATATGACACAGAACTGAAATGGTTGACTACTGGGAGGTCTCTGTCACTGGTGTGGACAGAGAAAGGTGCTCAGTGAAGCGATCTCCCAATCTGCACCCAGTCTCTCCAATGTAGAGAAGGCCAAAAAGGGAGCACTAGATGCAGTAAATCAATCCTGCAGATGCACAAGTGAGGTGTTGCTTCACTTGAAAGGCCTGTTTGGGGCCCCGGACTGTGGTGAGGGAGGAAGTGAGGGCGCAAGTGTGACAACTTTGTGGCCACAGGGAAAGTGCCAGAGGGCAATTGGTGGGGAGGGAGTCACAGAGGAAGTGGTCCCGACAGAAGGCAGAGATGGGAGGAGAGGGGAAGATGTGTCTGGTAGTAGGATCCTGTTGTAAGTTCCTTAAATTCTGGAGGATAATGTGTTAGATGCAGAGATTGGTGGGGTAGTAGGTGAGGACAAAGGGGATTCTGTGTTTGTTGCATCTGGGGCAGAGAGGGCCAGGACAGATGAGTGGGAAATGGAGGAGATGCAGATGAAGGCTGAGTGTATGGTGGTGGAAGGAAGCCATGTTTGTGAAAGAAGGCAGACATTTCGGAAGATCTGAACTGGAAGACTTCATCATGGGAACAGATGCAGCAGAAACAGAAAAATTGACGGAAGGGAATAGAATCTTTACATGGGGACAGGGTGTGAGGAAGTGAAGTGAAGGTAGTTGTGGGGGCTAATATATGTTGCTGGAAGCTTGTCTCCCGAGAAGGAGACAGAAAGATCTAGGAAAGGGAGAGTGTTGTTGGAGGTGGACTAGGTGAGTATGAGATTGGGGTAGAAGTTGGTCGCAAAATGAATGAAGTTGACAAGCTCATCATGGTTGCATGAGACAGCCCAGATATAGTCATCCATATAATGGAGGAAGAGTTGAAGGTTTTGCCTGTGGAGGCTTGCAGCAAGGATTGGTCCTCAAAGCCCACAAACAGACAGGCATATCCTTTGATTTGCAGGAAATGAGAATGAGTTAAAGGAGAAGTTGTTTAAAGTGAGGACAAGTTCTGCTAGGTAGAGGAGGGTAGTGGTAGAGGGTGACAGGTCAGGTCTCTGGTCCAGAAAGAAGCAAAATGCTTTTAAGACCTTTTGTAAGGGGGATGAAGGTATAAAAGGATTGAACATTCTTCGAGAATATGAGGCAGTGCAGTTCAGGGAATCTGAAGTCATTGAGGAGATGAAGGGCATGTGAGGTATCGCGGATGTAGGTGGGAAGGGATTGGACCAGGGAGAAATGATGGAATCAAGCTAAAATGAGGCAAACAAGAGGAAACAATGGGTCTACCTGGATGGTTGGGTTAGTGTATTTTAGGTAGAAGGCAGAAACAAGGAGTGTGGGGATGGGAGAAAATTAGATTGGAGGCTGTGGGAGGGAGATGTCCAGAGGTGATTAGATTGGAACTGGTGTTGGAGATTTTGGCTTTTTAAAATTTTTTTTTAAATTTTCACACTGAGAACCATATCAGTCAAAATACTTACCAACATTTCCCTCTTAAATATACACAGTGGCATTTTCTCCCCTTTTTTCCCCCCTGCCTTCCCTCCCCACTTCCCACCCCCCTCCAAACCCATTAAACGTTCAACGTATACAATACAATAAAACCATTAAACAATGTCATCACACAATGAAAATAAAAAAATAAATGGTGTCATCGACTTTTACACACTGGATCAAGTCATTTTTTCTTCTTATCATGCTTGATGAGCTGTGGTGGGGTCCTTTAGGAGAGGTAGTGTCTGAGAGCTGTCGTCTGTCCTCAACAAGGTAGATGTCAGTGCACCAGATGACAACAGCACCACCCTTGTCTGCAGTTTGATGGTGAGGTCGGGATTGTTGCGGAGAAAGTGAAGGGAAGCACATTCAGAGGAAGTAGGATTAAGTAGGAATTAGAAAAAATATAAATAAATATGTCTTTTCTCAGTTAATTTGAGGAATGCATTTTATTAGGAAACATTCAACACTAGAAATCCAGCCTTGTTTCATGAAATCTTGGACATTAAAACAGTTGGAAAGAATTCCAACTCTTGAAGCAAATAATTTGTCTATTTTTAATAAATAGCTGGATTAAAAGAACCAGCTCTTGCACAAATTACTTTTAAAATTTATATGACAATTTTGCTCCAAAAATGCAGTGAAGAGTAGGAATCTAGTTTCAAACCCATTAAATGTTGATTACCATTAGACACAGACAAGACTGCAGATGCTGGAGAAGCAGCGTCAGGGAGAGAGAGAGAATGGTTGAAATTTCAAGTCAAAACTGTCACAAAAATTCTTGAAAGGAAATATATTTGAAATAGTATGCAGAGAACTTTAAGCCCATAGTTTCTGATCAGATCTGAACAAAGACTATGAGCAAACAAAGAACTACCAAGGCCAGACATCATCGATGGGTAGAAATGGTCAATCAACGTTTTAGGTCAGAACCCTTTATCAAGTCTAAAGGCAAAAGGTGTAAAGGGGAGGGGAGGAAGAAGGTGAGGGAACCAGAAGTGATGAGGAATTGGACAGGTGTGAGAGGTGGCAAAGTAAAAGATCATTATGAAGGAAGGGGAAAATGTAAGTACAAGAGTAGGTAAAGAAAAGATGGAAGCAGTTGGACCAGATAAGGGATGGGGGGTGGGGTTACCTAAAATTTGAAAAATCACTGTTCATGCATTAGATTTAAAGCAGTCCATGTGGAATATCCTCCTTGCCCAGTTTCTCGTGGTCTCTTCCTTAATCTGTCTCTTCACTTCTCGCACTTTGCCCTTATGTACACATAAGATATCACCACCTCTATTCTGTCTTGATAAAGGATCCAGACTTGAAATGAGGACTGACAATTTCTACCTATGGCTACTGTCTGACATGTTGAGTTCCTCCAGCAATTCTTTGCTTGCTCAGGATTCCCCAAGCTGCAGCTTCTGTGTTTTTTATTCTGAAAAATACAGCTGCCAACATAGATAAAATCTGTTGAAGCCCACCTTGATCAGACTATCATAAAAATCACTGGACTTTAAGCAAAATAGTTTTATCAGAAACATTTATAAAGTTATATAAAGTACAGTATGTTTTTTAGAAATAAGAATGCTAAAAAAATCAAAGGAAAAAAGATATGACAGAATTTTTTGTTTCCAGTTTATGATATAGTTATGTTAATTAAAGGTTGGAATTCAGTGTTTCCAATCAATGAAAAGGCTTTGCCCATTGGGAGAATAGTGTGTGAGTGCCACTAACTTGTCTACCTGGTGAAATAATATTGCCTGTGAAGCAATGAACTGAAACTAATCATGTAAAATTTGAGATAACCCTCTGATACTTGTCTTTTTTTCTTTGTACTTGAAGAAATGGAGCTGCTCTGTGGGATAAAGTCGCTGGATTTCAGGCAGAAAGTTTTGATTTTATGGTCTTTTAGCCAGCTCAGTAAATAAATAAAATACTGTGGTTCCAGATTTCACCAGACAGAATTGATTGGGATTATCAACAAGGCAGCATTTCCTCAAAGATTGACCATTTCTACCCATCGATGATTAATTTTTAAAATTAATCCCCAGGTCACAGATTGATTTAATATTTATCACTATTTCAGAGTTTATACAGTGAGAATTCCCCCCCCCCCCCCCAATCAAAGTTATTGAATTTACACTTTATGGAAGAGAATTCAAATTGAAAGAAAAATGTGGTAAATATACACAACAAATATCAGATATTAGATACATGTGTGTTTTTCTGAAGTGCTGTGAACTTTGATTCTTGTAAAGATAAATTCAGATACTACAAACCCAAAAGACAGACATCAATGAGATAGCTCATGTCAGCTATAGAACAAAATGTCTTTTGGTAGAGGATGCAAGCAGACTAAAGTGCACATTGAAGTTTTGCAAGATTAACAATGAGTTCATTAAATTCAGCAAAAATATTCCATCTCACATTTAACAGGTGAGGACAATTTAGCCCTTTAGCCATTAAACTTCAGTTGACTCATTCATAAATTGAATGCTTGAATACAGTAAAATCTCTATTATCTGGAATTCAAGCAACTGGCAGCCTCAAGCTGAAAATAAATAGGTATAATATATAAAAGTTTAAAATTGGCACCCCCCAGTGGTTAGTTCACCAATCCCGCAACCCACAATCTCAAGCAACTGGAAAATTCACTTTTCCACCATCTACCAATCCCCATTGGTGCTAGATACCTGGGGTCTTACTGAAGTTACATTTAGATATATTGCCAAAGTATTTGGGAGAATAAGACTTCAAATAACCCTTTCAAAAGTAAATGAGTTGATACAAGTCAAAATAATTCTATATGCGAGAAAGATGAACTATTATCATTAGACAATTCTGATTATATGCAAGTAATGCAAAATATCACATAGATATTCTAACAATGAGAAAATCACAGCTAAACCTTCTTTCCAAGGAGATAATTTCTCAACAATCTTCTGTCCAGGTTGTGCTTTATGAAATCGAAAGTAGGTGTTGTATGATTTTTCTAACCATTTGTTTAGTGGGCAAGAGTCAGAGGATTGTGATGGGGAAATATATTGAAATATAATGAACTATTGGGCATTGATTCACAAGCCTGCAAAATTGCATTCACCACCGGCAACTGTTGACTATTTCATGAACATTATGTTCATTTATAAATTAAATTCTAATATGTGGAGATACTGTAAACAGAAGCATATACATTTTTCTATCTTTACTGTATGTTTACATACTGATTTTTTTTTAATACAAGAAAGTACTAAATAATAGTCACTTAAATTGGTGCAGACTAGAGGGGCTAAGATGGCCTATTTCCATACTGTGATTGGTTATATGGTTATATATGATATGTAGTCACCAATTTCATTGTGGAAAAACCAAGCACTGATTAAAATTACTTAAAGGCCCAAGAATCCGGAGATGCTGCAATCTGATGCCAAAAATAAAAGTTGCTGGAAGAACTCATCAGGTCAGGCAGCATCTGTGGTGTGAAATGGGGAGTTGAGCTTTCCAGTGAAGACCCTTCATCAAGCCTGGTGAATAATCTTGATGAGGGATCTTGATGAGTGGGTCTTGACAGAAGTGCAACCTCTCCATTTCCCTGCACAGATGCTACTAGCAGCTTGTTAAAATAACCAGTCTCCTTTACTTTCTAAGTGTTGACTGTTAACATTTGAGCAATACAAGAAAAATCAAATGGATTCCCAAACTGTCCCAGACCAAAACCATAACATTAGGTTTACATATAAAAATAATACATAACAGCCTGTCAGTGTTAAAGGGAAGAGCATATTTCATTTTTTAACCTTCCCTTTTCATATCATAACTGTTCTACTGGGCATTTATTGCTTTTGCTTATAATAAAATCATAATAAAATCATTCATATTTATGTTTGAGCTCTATATTTCACTTTATTTCTTTTTCCATAAACAGTCTGTTGAAACTTCAATAAACTTAGCTACAGATATAAAAAGAAGAAAGGCTGGAAACTCCCAGCAGATCAAGGCAGCATCTATGGAGAGAGAAACAGAATTAATGTCTGGATCTACTAACTCTTTAAATTATTGCATGTTGGTGAAGCAACAACTGGAATACTGCATTCAATTTTGGACCCCTTCTCTAAATAAGGATACAGTAGAATTGGAGAGCTCAAATTTATTAGAACTGATCATGCCTAGGTTTTCTGATATACTGTATATTTTGACAGATAAGATGACCCCTGAACACCCAAACATCACCTGAGAAAAAGGGGTTGTTTTATAGGCCAGATAAAAAAAACAAGTGATTTTAAAATTCTGGCCAGAAAAGCAAACTGGTCCTGACCACGTTCTCACAACTGCCGCCACTGGTCCTGACATCTCCCCACCATCGCTGCAGGTCTCTGACCACCTCCCAACTGCCTCTGTTGGTCCATGACACCTCCCCCCCCCAACCACAGCATAGCCCACCCAGACATTTTACAATTCTAACTTGTAAAAGAAGAATTGTAAAGTGGGAGGTCCTGCTCCTGTCTGGGAACCCAAGGTCCCAGCTCCTGCCTGGGAGCTCGAGGTCCCCATTCCTACCTGGGAGCCCGAGGTCCCCACACCACCTGTGAAACTGAGGTCCCTGCTCATTCCTGGGAGCCCGAGGTCCCCACTCCTGCCCAGGAGCCTGAGGTGACTTCTTGATATAGATGGCACCACACCCAATGTTGGGAATGGAGTCCCCATCACCAACTCCAGCTGCAACCGATGCTGAAGACTTGGACTTCAGCATCTTCCAGGGCAGAAGCAAAGATTTTAGTTTAAAAATAAACTGTTATTGTAATCATGTTTGCTTAATTTACAGATATGTTACTTGGAGATTGGGGTGCTGTAACAAAGTTTGGATTGCTGCTGGTAGGCTTGGACACCAGTCTCTGGCATGATTGTAGCCACTCCGAGGCATCAAGCAGAAAATTGGTGGGTCATATTATACAACCCATATGTGCTAAAACCGTGAAATTTCAGACTGAAATTGGGGTTCAATCTTATCTGAAGGTCGTCATGTCTACCAAAATATACGATAGCTCTGGTGAGGAAAGAGATTCACCTCTTTTGACACTCACTCTTTTAGTCATTGATTGCAGCAGTAATTTATCATATCCAGTTTACTTATCATTAAACTAGTGGTGGAAGTTGGAGAACAGAGTACTTTCATCAGGTTTCTGCCCCTACCCAAAATAAACCACATTGGGCATTCAGGAAGATCATACTTCAGAAATAACTAATGAAGTGTTGCAGTTCAGCTTGTTATCAGAACATGAATTATTACTGAGTATTAATGGCTGTAGCTGTTTCTAGAGGAGCATTTGAATTCAATAATTTGTTCACTAATTAAGTGGAACGCTTGACTTACTCAAACCATACAACTCCTATTTATAAGGAATCATAAAAATGGATATTATGTATGGTTTTAATATATTTCAGAATAATTTGATTTTAATTGGAATTTAAAGGAGGCTCAGTGGCATATAAATTCAGATTCATGTGAAAACATACACTAAAATGGAAATGCACACAACCAAGTCCAGTTTCTCTGGATGGCGCCAAGAAAGGGGGCTTGTCAGGTCAGCCCTTGAAAAGGTTCATTACATAAACACTACTTTTTCAAATTGCACACAGTAGCCAGATATAATTTGAAAGGATACAAAGTGTCCTATGTGCTCCCATCATTGAATGGTTGAAGAGGCTGTTTTGCTGCATCAGCTGGTGGAGAGACTTGGTGTGTGAGAACTCCCATGGCAGACATGGAAGTCAATCTTCTACTACTCCAGAAATAATTTAGATTATGTGATGGCAGAGGAATGGAGAATTCCCAAGAGTCTCTCATCTGCCCCTCACATCTACACAATTTCAGTCCTCATGGACCTGATCCCATGGGCTACTAGTGTGTTAGACTACCCAACAAAGATGCATCACAGGAACAGACCTGCTTTCCTGTTAGTAGTCCACATAATGCTTCTTTATGCATAAATTGTCCAATGTGGTAGCAATAGAGTAACATAGACACTATATAAAGTTTATCATCACTGCAATGTGCACAGCAACCTTTGTATATATGCATGGATGTGGATGATGCAGAGTTTCAGAATGCATTTCGTTCATTGCATGGTCTGCATTACATTCAGTAATCAATATGACTCCACATTCGCATTTCATTGTGTATGAAAAGGAGCATGCACTGAATTCTTGGTCCAAAATAACTAAGAGTTGTTTCAGTTTCTGACAGCAATATATCACAATACTTGGAATCTAAAATAAATTCACTAGATTGAGCAACGTCAGTAGAAAGAGAAAAAATATCATGTTGTGTATTTATCACACTTTATGTTTGTAATGGATCTGTATAATTATTAATATTTAGATTAATGTTAAGCTTAAGATGGCATCATAAATTGGGGGGGAGAGGGGGGAACGTCATGTGTGCTTAGGATGTAAAATCCTGACCCTCCTTAAAATCTGTTTAAGAAAAGTGTCTGAAAAGTAATGAAACGCATAAAAACTCAATTAAATGACATTTGAATATCTCTACATGCTCACAACTATGGGGAAAAAGGAGAAAACTGCTGCGGCCTACCTGAACAATGCAAGGAAGGCAAAAAAACAAACGGGCAACAAGGCTTGATCTGACTCCAGAGCCAGGGACTAGCGCTTCTGAGATGAGTGGCTAGCCTCCACTGCTGCAGCGAAGTGCGCCAGGCCCGGTTGAGCAGGATGATGGCACCAAAGATGAAAAAACCAGAAGTCAGGCTGGAAGTCGGGCAGGCCCGTCCAAATCAGCATCGGAGTCAGGGAGTTCCTCTTCAGAAAGTGATCAAAGACAAGGTGATGATCAAGAAGAAACAAAATCTCCTATTATTCCTAGGGAAGTGAGTAATGTGGACTTATTTAAGGAAGGCTGAAATGAAAAGAGACATAAGTAAGTTAACTGAAGCTATGAATAAGAGGAAGAAATATATGGATAAAACTAATCATAGTTAATGAAAAGAAGATGGGGAACAAGTTAAAGATAGAATGTCTCATGTGGAAAATAATGAGACTGCTTGGACCATTATAAATCAAAAAAACTTTGTCAAAAAGTACTCTGTAGCGGCTACTCCTGACGGTGCTACTGAAATGAAGCACGTCCACACAGCATGAGGATGAACCAGTAACTGAACTTTATTTGAATCTCTCATGCTGCTTTAAGAAGATGACTCACTTCTTGTCTGGGGCACACTGGTCTGAGGGAGTGACGTCAGCGCATTGTGGAGTCCAGCCCAGCAATACACAACCAGGAAGTGGCAACATCTCCCAGGCAATGCGTGTTGCCAAATGCAGGCTTCTCTTGAGAAGTGAAGGGGGCCCCGCGCCATCTTGCCTCAACTGATTGGGGCGGCGATTTGGCCTGCCTAACCGTGTGGTCGCTCGGCCCGCTTCAATACCTTAGAAAATTATAGCATAAGAAATAATATTAAAATTATGGGTTTGAAAGAGGGGAACAACAAGGTATGCCACAATTTTATTATCAATGGATTCCAGAGGTATTGAGCCAAGAAAGTTTTGTGGGGTAAATTGAGATTGAAAGATATCATAGAGCCCTTAGACAAAAACTACCTCCCGAACAAAATATGCGTTCAGTGTCCATAAAATTCCTGTGTTAAAAACTACCTCCCGAACAAAATATGAGTTCAGTGTCCATAAAATTCCTGTGATAAAATCTACCTCCCGAACAAAATATGCGTTCAGTGTCCATAAAATTCCTGTGTTAACAGGAAAGAGAAAAGGTTTTGAGAATAGCTGCTCAAAAAGCTCGTCAGAGTCAAGGGCTGCTTGAATATCAAGGAAGCAACATTTTATTCTGCCCAGATATCAGTGAAGATCTTTTAAAATGAAGTATTCAATTCTGTGGAAAAAAAAATCTATTATAGGAGAAAGGATATTGTTCTTTTCTGCGACACCCTGCAACCTTGAAAATTTTTTTTATGCCAAATGGCCATAGCAAGTTCCTTGCTATCTGGAAGCAGAGAAATTTATTGGAATCTTGCCAAATCTACAGACTGGATGAAGACCTTGAAGACTAAATATGATATTTATTTTTTTTATATTAAACCTGTGTGTGTGGGGGCGTGGCAAGATGGCGTAAGGATCAGACGTGCCTTCCAGTCCTCTCCTGACTCTATCTTATTGTTTTGTCTAGAAATGCCCGTTAAAATTCTTTAAAAGTTTAGATAATTTCAGTGCTGTTAATTTAACTTATCATGGTACAATTGGTGGAAAAGAGCAAAAAAAAAATGACAACAGATCATCAAAAAACTACATTTTCCAAAAGTTCAAGTTTTGGAGCCTACCTACAGGAAAGACACCGGGACTCAGCGTGAAATAGATCCCAGGAGAGAGGTACAGTGTTCGGATGTAGAGCTCTATGTTACATTGGTAGAGCCCCCTAAAGAGGGCGCCAAACAGCCTTTAGAACTCAGAGGCATTTGTCATCTGTAGAGGTGGCGCTGCAAACTGCATCTCTTGAGATACAAGAACCTATACAACTTGATGTACTGGGAGAATTTAATACATTATGGACTGGGGAAAGCCCCGGCCAGCGTCCTCCAGTCATTGCTGGAGAGGCTGTGGCTGGGGTTTCCACACGCAGTCATACTACAAGGAAGGCAACCAGAATGAAGGAAGGAATAGAAGATCCTTTGGAGAAGAAGCAGGAATCTGTTGAACCAAAATCTCTTCCAATTGAAAAGATTTTTGTGAATCTTGAATCTAAATTATCTTATACAATGCAGGGATTATTCAAGATTATGGCTGAACTTGGTACTAGGTTTAATACTTTGGTGAAAATACATTCTCAACAGATGGCTGAGTTTGGAGCTTTTAAGCTTGAATTGAGAGATAAATTTAATTTGTGTGAAGAAGATATAGACGAAATACGGGATCAAGTTTTTGATGTGACCAAAATGGTCGAAGACTTACAAACTCAAAATAAAAATTTGGTGAAAACGATTGACTATTTGGAAAACCAATCCAGACGGAACAATATAAAGATTATTGGTTTGCCGGAAGTCATGGAGGGACCAGACCCAAGAAAATTTTTTACTGAATGGATTCCGCAGGTGCTGGGTCAAGAACATTTCCCGGAAGGTATAATACTGGAACGTGCTCACAGAGCCTTGCGTAGAAGACCTATTTCAGGTCCAAGTCCAAGACCTGTTTTGGTTCGTTGCTTGAATTATTACGACAGAGAAATAATTTTACGAGTGGCTATTAGAAATGCACAACAGAGAAAATCACCCTTGATGATTCAAAATAATCGAGTTTTCTTCTATGCGGATTTGAGTCAAGAAGTTATGTTCCAACAAACGGGAATTCAATCCTGCTAAAGAGTTGTTGTGGAAGAGAGGTTACAAGGCAACCTTTAGATATCCAGCTGTTTTGAAGGTTTTTCCAGATGGTTGCCAACCAAAGTTCTTTGATTCTCCAAAGGAAGCTATAGCATTTGCTCAAGAGCTGCCAATTACTCAGTTTCAACAGAGACATAGTCCGCCGCGATCTCTAAGAGATGGAAGAAAAGAGCCGTGCTCCAAGAAGGAATGGTTGTAATGGTGACTCGGCAGTTGGAGCTGATTAAAAGAAGAGTTGTCCTTTTTTTTAATGTTTTTTTTTTAAAAAGGGATATTAAATAATGAGGATGTTAGTTTAAGATGAAGTGAGAGTTGGGGGAGAGAACTGGATAGGCACTATTTCCTGAAAGTCATCTGCTACGTGTGAGTTATCTCACACCCATTTTTTTTGGGAGTTACCGCATTGCGCGGTTTAGACGGGAGGGGGTATTTTTAACCTCCTACCTGTTTTTTTTTTCCTTTTTTTTTGTATTATTAGATTAAAGAGTGAAGGGGTTTTTTTTGTTCAAATATTAAAAAAAGCATAAGAAAGTATTTGATTGTTTAAAATACTAAAAATTGATGTGGTTTTTTTTGTAAAGTTTATTCAGTAGATAAGGAATATCTGAAATTTAAATGTGAATGGGATGGATAAGTTTTTTTAAATATTTTTTCTTTAACTTTAAGGTGAAAGGAGTGGTAATTCTGGTGTATATTATTTTGCTACTTTAGTTATAGAACGAAGGGAATAATGATGAAAGTTATAAATTGAATTGTACAATTCTTAATGAGGCTTGAATTTTGTTTGTGGTTTATGTTCCATTTGTTGAAGATATAGATTTCGTTGTAGATGTGTTTTTATTATTTGGATATCTGAATTTTAACGTAATGATTGGGGATATTTAAATGTGGTATTGGAGCTTTTATTGGATAACTATTCAAGAGTAAAAGGGAAAAATGGTGGAAGAGTACTAAAATTGAATTGTACAATGCTTAATGAGGTTTGAATTTTGTTTTAAGATGGTGGTTTATGTGACTAATATGATGATAGATGTGAAGTTAGTTGATATTTGGTGAAGGTTTATCTCTATAGAGAAAGTTTTTTTTCATCTTTTTTTTCATGCTACAATTTTTTTAAGAATTGATTATTGTTTAAGAATTTTCGGTAGATAATGTTACTAACTTTACTAATTTTTTATATTAAGTTTGAGTTAAATATATGTTTCATCTTAACTCTGTTTGTTAAATATATGCATTTAAGTTTGATTTAAATATGTTTTTTAAGTCTGATATCTTAGTATTAATTACTTTTTTTTGTTAGTATTTTAATCGGTTATGGTTTTTTTTGTAAGTGGGTTTTTTTTCTCACATATATTATTAACTTTATTAATTCTTCACTCTTTATTTTGGGGGGAAGGGGGGGTTGGACTAATTTGAGTTGGGTTATTAATGTGTAATAATTATTGGGGAGGGTATAGTTTATTTAGATTACTGATATTGTATTGTAATTTTATTATTTTATTCTTAATTTTTTTAAATGTAATCCTATATGTTATTCATGTTATAAAATCTTAAATAAAGTTAAAAAAAAAAACCTGTGTGCGTGTGTGAATAATAGCTAATTTTGGTTAAATGTTTTCTGGAATGGCCATTAGGAATGTATTTTCATTTTCTTGCCCTCTTTCCTCCCTCCATTTTCCTGCACAGAAAATGATTTGTCCATGCAGACATCTTTCAGTTGGTACCCCTTGGAACATCCAATGAGCCAAACACTCACCTAGCCGCTGTGGAGACCTCAGGCAACCACTACCGCCACCTGTCTACCAGCTACCCTGCTATTCTGCACCCAGGACACAGCTATCGTTCACCCTGTTCCAATCCGTATGACTCCAAGTACAATTCACATGCAAGAGATGGAGCTGGATGAAGACCTTGAAGACTAAATATGATATTTAATTTTTATATTAAACCTGTGTAACCGAAAAGAAGTTGAATTATGGTTATGAAATAGTTTGTTAAAAGAAATGTACAATAAATCTCAGGAGGATTGGGAGAGGTGGAGGAGGTGCGAACCCCTGCTGATTCATATGTTTATCGGTCACAGCCTGCACAGTGGAAGGTGATAGTGTTGCTGTGGTGTTTTTTTACTCTGTTATATAGTATTGTTTTAGTAGTGAATCATAATTTACTCTTTTTCTGCACTTTCCTTTTTTGTCTTTGGATTGTCAGATGGGCCAAGGGAAAAAACCAAGGACAACACTGTCGCCTGAAGAACTTGGTGCATCATGGCCAATCCTAGTACAATCCAGTAGTTTATTTTTTTCCTTTCTTTAGTATGTTACTATATAACATGAAAATGAATAAGCAATAATCGATTTTGTTTTGGGGGATTGAGGTTAGGGAGGGTATTAATTTTTAAGGGAGGGGGTATATTTCCTTTTGTAGTCAGGACTAATCTGCACTAATATGAAGGAGCTATACAAATTATTTTATTGTGGTGATGCACAGGTGTACCGGAATGAACTGGCCCCACTTGTTATGCGCGATCAGCAGGGAAACCATGGCAAAGATGGCAGCGCGCATCCATCTCTTCCGGTCAAGGCTGGAAGTTGGAATGAACACTTGCTTCAGCGTGAGGCAAGCGGCGGAATGTATGTGCAGTCTGGACTCTCAGCCTGAAAAGCAAGCAGGAAAGTTTTAAATAAACATTCTGTTTATTCCAAGCTAGCAGCCTGCATCTCCAGTCTGTACCACCGCTCTCTCACAGTGCTCTACTGTGGAAAACCTGATGAGTCTCCACGCTCTGAAGACTCAACAAGATGAACTCCGCACCAGTAGATGCTGTACCATTAAAGCTACTGACCTTCTGGACTAACCAGCCCACACTTGGTTGGGCCAAACAGAGGCCCAGTTCCAGATTAAGCTTATCACTTTCAATTCAACGAGGTATTTCAACGTCATTAGCTCTCTTGACCTGGAGACTGCCGCCCTCGTAGATTACCACATACAAGCTTCGCCGAAAGAGGGTAAATATATGGCTTTAAAAAAACCTCCTTATCAGCATATACGACCTTTCCCAATGTGAGAGGACCATTAGACTCCTGCACTTAGATGCTGACAACACTTGTTAACACATGCCAGAGGACATCAGGCTCTTGCTCGCGGACACTGATTTCAGTGACCCACATAAAGTCGCAGCAAAAACTAATGTCCTCTACCACACCAAATGCGAGACCCCCAAGACGGTCAACTGACTGACCAGGCTGCAGCACGAGTCCACCCAGAAGGCAAGACCCCATCAGAGTGCTGCACCTGCCACCCAAGCCAAGCTCCCACAGATCAACGTCTGTGTTTCTACCATCAACGTTGAGGGGGTGAGGCTTGAAAATGTTGAAAGCCCTGCTTATTTCAGGTAAATGAGCAGGCCAGCTGCCATTAGTGGCCGCAACTGCTGGCCGACAGAACAGCCTGCCTCATGCGTGGGACAGCATCTCGGGCCACAGATTCCTTATTGATACAGGATCCAAGATAAGAATCATTCCATGAGACCACAAGGCCCCTTCCTACAAGCAGCCAACAACACAACCATCCTGACCTTTGGTCGGAAGCTCAAACCCCAGCGTTTCGCCGAAAGGGATTTTTAGTGGCAGTTCACGCTGGCAGCAGTGGACAAACCCCTGCTGGGCATAGATTTCCTTCAGATTACTGGTGGACCTGCACAGAAATGATTTGTCCATGCAGACACCTTTCAGTCGGTACCCCTTGGAACATCCAATGAGCCAAACACTCACCTAGCCGCTGTGGAGACCTCAGGCAACCACTACCGCCACCTGTCTACCAGCTACCCTGCTATTCTGCACCCACTGTTCACATCCACACAACAATGCCATGGTGTCCAGCACCACATTAAGACCAACGGAACCCAATCCACTGGTTGGCCTGTCAGCTGGCACCCGACTGACTCAAACTGGCCAAGGAGGAGTTCACTCACATGAAGGAGCTAGTCATTGTTCATAGGTCCGACAGCTTGTGGGCTTCACTCCTCCACATGGTGCCTAAAGCCAACGGCAGTTGGCAACCCTGCGGTGACTACTGTCATTTGAATGATGCTATGGTTCTGGACTGCTACTCAATGCCTCACATTCAGGACTTCACAGCCAACCTTCATGGAGCCATCTGTTCTCCAAAGTGAACTTGATGCGGGGGAATCATCAGATCCCGGTCCAACTGGATGATGTCCAGAAGACGGCCATCATCACTCCATTTGGCCTTTTCGAGTTCCTGAGGAAGCCATTCTGAATGAAGAACACCGCATAGACATTCCAGAGGTTGATGGATGCGTAGGACATGACCTACCATTCATTTTCATTTACCTCGATGATATCCTGGTGGCAAACAGCATGCAGGAGGAACATGTGGTGCACCTACGACAACTATTCTCTTGACTGGCAGATGTCGGTCTCATCATCAACACTGCAAAGTGTGAGTTCGGCCACAAGGAGATTGATTTCGCTTCACGAAAGATGGTGCAGTGCCACTCGCAGACAAGGTAGAGGCAATCTGTCAGTTCCCAAGGCCATCCACTCTCAAAGGCCTTCAGGAATTTGTGGGGATGGTGAGCTTTTACAACAGAATCATCCCCATGGCAGCTGTTATCATGTGCGCCCTCTTTGACCTGATGACTGTCTCCACCAGAGACCTCGATGGGACAGATGAGGGGTTGCCCACTTTCAGAAGTACTAAGGAGGCCCTGGTGCATTCAACTATGCTAGTGCACCCTCAGATGGATGCACCCACAGCACTCATGATCGACGCATCCAGCACTTCTGTGGGCGCAGTCCTTGAGCAGTTAATGGACTATACATGGAGGCCAGTTGAATTCTTTAGTCACCATCTCCATCCACCAGAACACCAGTATAGCACCTTTGACAGGGAGTTCCTCACCCTCTACCTTGCAGTTCACCATTTCCGCTATTTCCTCTAAGGCTGGCCCTTCACAGTCTACACTTACCACAAGCCACTAACCTTCACCTTCCACAAGGTTTTGGATCCATGGTCCATCCGCCAACAGCGGCCCCTGTCATACATTTCGGAGTTTACGACCTCCATTCCCCATCTCACTGGAAAACACAACATAGTCACAGATGCCCTCTCCAGGCTAGCAGTGTGTGCCCTTTCGCAGGTCGTTGACTTCTACAAGTCGGCCTGGTTTCAATAATCTGACCTGGACACAGAGTGTTTCTGCACAGCCATCATGGCCTAGAAGACACCACCACCATCCTGTGTGACATTTCAACAGGAAGCTCTCCACCAAAGAGGCAGAAAACGGTCTTATTCACAGTTTGTCACACCCCTCCATCCGTACGATGGTTCAGATGGTTTTTGCCCAGTTCATCTGGCATGGCCTTCACAAAAAGGTCACAAAATGGGCAAAAGTGTGCGCAAACTGCCAGATGATGAAGGTTCTGATGCACACACGAATGCCTATCTAGCAGGTCGAGCCCTCCTCATGCCAATTCGAAGATGTAAACGTGGACATTGTGGGCTCTCTGCCTGTTTCGAGGGGATACCACTTCCTACTCACCATGGTGAACAGATTCACCCAGTGGCTGGAGGTGACCCCCTCCCCTTCCCAAAATAGCCACCAACACGTGCGCCAGGGCTCTATTGTCCACCTAGATCTCCCATTTCGCCATCCCAGCCCACATAACCACCAACCACGGCCTGCAGTTCACATCCACCTTATGGGGTGAACTTTCCAAACTCCTGGGGACCCAGGTACACCACTAAACTTCCTATCACACCCAATCAACAGCCTTGTGGAGCATTTCCACCCACACCTGAAATCAGCCCTCATAGCAGGACTCAAGGGTCTGAACTGGGCAGACAAGCTCCCTTGGATCCTCCTGGACTACAGCCCTCAAAGGCAACCTGCATGCCTCAACTGCTGAGTTGCTTTATGGGGAACCCCTCGCTATCCCAGGTCAGTTCCTGGCCCAGCCCAGGACCCAGGGCACACCCTGGAGCACTTAAGGGACAAGCTGGGGTTCTTTGCACCCCCTCAACCCTCACAACACTGCCAGCCCCCTCACATGTTCCCCACAACCTAACAAATTGTGCTTATGTCTTTGTATGCAGGGGTAGTCACAGACCACCTTTTCAGCATCCCTACAAGGGACCCTATAGAGTGCTCCACAGAATGGGTTCCATCTTTGCCTTAGAAATCGGGGGCAGAGAGAAGCTTTTCACTGTGGACCATTTGAAGCCCGAATGCTTGAATATTAACAATAACATTGTTTATAGCATTACTTAATAATTTATTATCTTTTCATAAAAAAAACACTTCATGAAATTGCTATTTTATTTCACTTAATTCAAAAGTACAAGCAATTGGCATGGTCAGAGTCCAGCAGCCAGCATGCAGAGGCAGGCTGCCAAAACAGCAACAGGTGCCATCAACGCAGCAGGACATTATTGGTGCAGGTTCAGCGGGGGGGGGGGGGGGGGGGGGGGGGGGGAGCGGGGGTGGAATTGTGTGGCAGTGCACAGGTGTGCCGGGATGAATCAGCCCCACTTGCTACGCATGGTCAGTGGTCCAGGCCGGAAGTTGGCATCCAACTTTCAGCCTGAAAAGCAAGCGGGTGAGTTTTAAATAAACATTCTGTTGTGATACATGAGCTAGGAGCCCGTGTCTCCAGCCTGTCCAGCCGCTCTCTCACAACGCACTATAATATATAACGTATGAAAATTTTTAAATTAAATATTCAAAAAAAATGGCATCATAAATTTTATGAATCCATTATTTTTTATTAGGAATAACACTGTTTATAGCGTTACTTAATAATTTATTGTCTTTTCATAAAAAAATCACTTTTCAATGAAACTGCTATTTTATTTCACTTAATTCAGAAGTACAAGCAATTGGTATTCCCAACCATAAATTTATTGAGAAATAATTTAGACTTGATTAGCAGGAAACAATGTGATAGTATGCATGGTAAAAGAGAAATAGATCATTGTTAACCATTCAAAATTTGCAGCCCTTTTTGAGGTCCACATTTTATTTCAGATCATATTAATTGGGGTAGCCAATTTTCAAATTAAAGAATAAAATTAGTTACAAAAAGTAGGCTATGCATCAGAGCAAATGTTCATGGAAATAGACTATGTTTGGTGACCATTGACAACTGCTTCTCAAGATGGGTTTTTTCTATATATTCTGGAATGAAATGCATTTCCAGGAAATATACAAAACACAGATTTAAGGTTGGCACATAATCAATCACTTTAAATGATGGTTAGAGTGATTTGAATGGCAATCTTGTGGTTAGTTAGCTATGAGATCATAAAACTCCATTGATTTGATTGGAAGATTGTGACTCCCCTCTGTATGTTTGATTGCTGGTAGTGCACTACCAGTAACCACAAAGAGGGAACGATAGGCTTTAAGTACAGAAGAACCTTGCTGGCCCAGATCCAGGTATAGGATTGGTGGGAATGGAGAAGTGGCACAACCTTTATGGCCCAGGACCATGGGGGAGGAGTCATAGGGTATGAGTCATCAGTGGGCGGGCCAGCTCCATATATACAGTACTCAATCATAACTATATACAATGGAGGAAACCTATTGCCGCACTGAAAAAATGTTTTGCTGCTGCTTAAATTGGCTGCAAAATTATCATTTTCATTGCCTCTACATCGTGACATCAAATTGTTTTACTTGTAGAACACAGTGGCATAGGCACTGAGGGGAAGTGTCCTGGAATTTGTGGCTGTTTGTCACACCAAACCACATCACATCTATAAATTATTCTCAATATTGGAGCAGAGTTAAAGTTAAATCCCTGAAGTGGAGGGGGGGGGGGGGGATATTAGATGTGTATCAGAGCAAATGTTCATGGAAATAGACTATGTTTGGTGACCATTGACAACTGCTTCTCAAGATGAGTTTTTTCTATCTATTCTGGAATGAAATGCATTTCCAGGAAATATACAAAACACAGATTTATTAACCTGTGACATAAACAGCATCTCTTAATTTAGATTTTGGTTTGCAAAGCAATGATTCTGATGTGGGCACTGGATGGGGAAGTGAAAGATATGTTTTATTTTCAAGATCACATTCACATAAAGTATTATAATCCAAATTCTCTCCATTTATCAAATTGACTAACCTAATATTGGTTTTAACACCTTCAGATTTTCAGTTTTTTTTTATTTGCTTGACTTAAAATCCCATGAACTGGATAATAGAGTGGTGCAGCTAAATCAAGTTGCAGTCTCACGTCTCTGGTGACCTTGGCTCAACCCCGACCCCCTGGTGCAGTTTGCATGTTCTCCCTGTCATCATGTGGGTTTCCTCTGAGGACCTTGATTTCATCCCACATAGCAAAGACATGCAAATTGGCAGATTAATTGGCCACAGCAAGTTGTCCCTAATGAACAGGCAAGTGCTAGAATCCGGAAGGGATCTGATAAGAATGTGGGGAGAATAAAATGGGATTAGTTTAGGATTAGTTTAAGTGAGTGCTTTATAATTAGCTTGGAATTGTTGGTTGAAAGGCTTGCCTGCTGTCTGGTTCTATGACTACAATATCTGTGTGTCACTCCTCCCTGGACTCCAACAATTGTATGGACAGATGATACCACCGATAACTTCTGATTCCGATATGGCCAGAATCTATGAAATAACAAAATGGTATTCAACCGAGAAGGGGAGAGAGGGGGACAGAAGCGGAGAGAAGGGGAGAGTCTTGTGGCTTAGTACCAGGACAACAACTTCTCTCAACACTAGTAAGACCAAGGATCTCATTATAAGAGGGGCAAAGCTCACATCCTGGTTTACATGAATATTGCTGAGATGGAAATAATAGGCTACTTTAGGGGTAAACTTCTCCAATAACATCTTAGTCTAAGCATGCTGCTGCAATGGTCAAGAAAGCACACCTATGCCTCTTCTTCCCCACTAACATGAGGACATTTGTCATGTCATAGCGTCCCTTAATAACCTCTACACATGAACAATTGAAAGCATCCTATCAGGATGGATCACTGCATGGTATGGGAATTGCTCTACCCATGCCACAAGGATTGTGAACATAGCTTGGTCCATCATACACAAAACCTTCTACTTTATATATTCCATCTATAACCCCCATGCTTTGGAAAAACAGTCAACATATTAAAAGACTCGTCCCCCCCTGGACACACCTTCTTCATTCTTCTCCCAACAGGAAGAAGATTCCATCAGCAGATTTAAGCATAGTTTCTTTCCTGTTATTATCAGACTCCTCATTGAACCCCAAAATTCTGATATTAAGTTTCTTTTACACCGTACCAACTAATCTCTTTCAGTAAATCTGCCCCTTTGCATAATTGCTTTGTGCCTTGCTTGTCTTACTCTTTTTGAGATGTCAACTGGTTTGCTCACAAAACAACCTCAGTCACTGCATTTTCAATACATATAGCAATTTACTTGAATTTGACATTAGATCAAAGGAGAAGTTGCATTATAAACATGTTTTGTGCTATTTTGTGTGATTTTACCAAAGTGGTGTTAAAACTAATTATTTTATTAAGTAAGAAATAGGTTAAAAAAAATGATTAAATCAGTTCAGCTTCTACAGCTGATAAAACACTGACCTGGGTTGTCCATACCTTGCAGAGTCACAATGAGACCACGACTGCTTAACCAGACACCTGAGGCTCAGTCGCTGAAATGACCATAACTAATGGAATCCAGGGTGCAGAGGGCCTGTTAAATGGGCTGTCAACTCACAGTGCAGGCAAGACTGAGTCCATGTGTAATGGTATGGATTATATGTATTTGTTGGCCAGGAAAGGCTCGGGCTGGCCCGCCCCCTAATGACACTCTCCTGTGACCCAGGCCATAAAGATCGAGCCACCTCTCCCTTCCCTGCACTTCCCTAGCTTGCATCTGGGCCAGATCAAGTCTTATGTACAATAAAGCCTATTGTTCCCCTCAATCTTTGCCCTTATGATTACTGGGGCAACTGGTTGTGCCCAACACCATGAACAGTGGGTGCTTAGAGGAGAGAGGGGGTTGGTTTACCATAAGCAGCAGTACTGGTCAATGTGATTTGGCCTTCTGGAATTAATTATATTCAATTTGGGTTTTTTTTAAAAAAAACAATACAAATCAGTACTCTTTTTAAATTACAGAGAATCTAGGTTGCTTTCTTTGCCATAAAATCCCAGTAGAGACTAATAAAATGCTACAGCCAATTTGTTCTCAATTGCTCCAAAACACTTAACTTTCCACCTCCCATTACCAGTCTTACTACTCTGATCTGAGTCCAGAGACTGGTATAAAAGTAAACACACTATGTTGGAGAAACTTAGCAGGTCAAATAATGTAGTTAATCTTCTTTGTCTTTGGCTTGGCTTCGCGGACGAAGATTTATGGAGGGGGTAAAAGTCCACGTCAGCTGCAGGCTCGTTTGTGGCTGACCAGTCCGATGCGGGACAGGCAGACACGGTTGCAGCGGCTGCAGGGGAAAATTGGTTGGTTGGGGTTGGGTCTTGGGTTTTTCCTCCTTTGCCTTTTGTCAGTGAGGTGGGCTCTGCGGTCTTCTTCAAAGGAGGTTGCTGCCCGCCAAATTGTGAGGCGCTAAGATGCACGGTTTGAGGAGATATCAGCCCACTGGCGGTGGTCAATGTGGCAGGCACCAAGAGATTTCTTTAGGCAGTCCTTGTACCTTTTCTTTGGTGCACCTCTGTCACGGTGGCCAGTGGAGAGCTCGCCATATAACACGATCTTGGGAAGGCGATGGTCCTCCATTCTGGAGATGTGACCCATCCAGCGCAGCTGGATCTTCAGCATCGTGGACTCGATGCTGTCGACCTCTGCCATCTCGAGTACTTCGACGTTAGGGATGAAAGCGCTCCAATGGATGTTGAGGATGGAGCGGAGACAACGCTGGTGGAAGCGTTCTAGGAGCCATAGGTGATGCCGGTAGAGGACCCATGATTCGGAGCCGAACAGGAGTGTGGGTATGACAACGGCTCTGTATATGCTTATCTTTGTGAGGTTTTTCAGTTGGTTGTTTTTCCAGACTCTTTTGTGTAGTCTTCCAAAGGCGCTATTTGCCTTGGCGAGTCTGTTGTCTATCTCATTGTCGATCCTTGCATCTGATGAAATGGTGCAGCCGAGATAGGTAAACTGGTTGACCGTTTTGAGTTTTGTGTGCCCGATGGAGATGTGGGGGGGCTGGTAATCATGGTGGGGAGCTGGCTGATGGAGGACCTCAGTTTTCTTCAGGCTGACTTCCAGGCCAAACATTTTGGCAGTTTCTGCAAAGCAGGACGTCAAGCGCTGAAGAGCTGGCTCTGAATGGGCAACTAAAGTGGCATCGTCTGCAAAGAGTAGTTCACGGACAAGTTTCTCTTGTGTCTTGGTGTGAGCTTGCAGGCGCCTCAGATTGAAGAGACTGCCATCCGTGCGGTACCGGATGTAAACAGCGTCTTCATTGTTGAGGTCTTTCATGGCTTGTTTCAGCATCATGCTGAAGAAGATTGAAAAGAGGGTTGGTGCGAGAACACAGCCTTGCTTCACGCCATTGTTAATGGAGAAGGGTTCAGAGAGCTCATTGCTGTATCTGACCCGACCTTGTTGGTTTTCGTGCAGTTGGATAATCATGTTGAGGAACTTTTGGGGGACATCCGATGCGCTCTAGTATTTGCCAAAGCCCTTTCCTGCTCACGGTGTCGAAGGCTTTGGTGAGGTCAACAAAGGTGATGTAGAGTCCTTTGTTTTGTTCTCTGCACCTTTCTTGGAGCTGTCTGAGGGCAAAGACCATGTCAGTAGTTCCTCTGTTTGCGCGAAAGCCGCACTGTGATTCTGGGAGAATATTCTCGGCGACACTAGGTATTATTCTATTTAGTAGAATCCTAGCGAAGATTTTGCCTGCAATGGAGAGCAGCGTGATGCCCCTGTAGTTTGAGCAGTCTGATTTCTCCCCTTTGTTTTTGTACAGGGTGATGATGGTGGCATCACGAAGATCCTGTAGTTAATAGAGCAAAGTTAAAGACACATAACCAATGTTTTGGGCTTGAGCCCTTTATCAAAGTATAAGCAGAATGTAGTCAAGCTCATAATTAAATTGTGGGACTAACTCAATGGGCTGAATAGCCTATTTCTCCTCTTGTGATATCCTGTATTCTAAAAAATAATTGACCAAAACGCTGACCCCTCCAACACACCACTGGTAACTTGTAGCCAAGCAAAAATGGATCCCTTTATTCCCACTCTCTGTTTCCTATCAATCTGCCAATGTTAGTATCGTTCCTGTAATTCCATGGTTTCTTATCTTGTTAAGCAGCTTCGTGTATGGCTCCTTGTCAAGGCCATTTGAATATCCAAATATAAAACATCCACACCATGTTCTTGGTCTAGCCTGCTTGCTACATGTATTTTTGTTCTTGATTACAATTTAAAATGATCGATAAGTAGAAATTCTGCATGGCTCACAAGAAAAAAAGAGAATCTCAGGGTTGTATGTGATGTCATGTATGTATTCTGACAATAAATGAACTTTGACTGTTGAGTTACTTAGCTCTGGAATGCTTCTGGGATAAGGAGAGCAGGACAAAGAGACTGGGGCAGGGCAGCAATTTCTAACGGGCGGAGATGTGAGGGACAATTCAAACTGGGGCAGTCTGTTATCACTTTGAGCAGTGTCTTCCAGTCCAAAGAATGACCAGAACCAAGTAGGGTACATAAGTGGCCTTACTGCTTTCCCCAAACCATCAATCAATGAATGTCATAATTAAAGTTCTAATTCGAGTGCTACTGTAAATTATCCCTTGTCTAACTTTGTAAGTCTCAATAGTTCAAAATATGACTCAACTGAATAATGTCTCCGAAGGAAAACCAGAGGTGTACATTGAGGGAAAGGTTGCTTTTTGTATACCATTCAGCCAAGGTTTGGGGATTTGGTTTGGAAGAAGAGAGAATTGTATAGCAGGTATAGGTGACATGGAGCCAATGAGGTACTTGAGGCATATATAGAGAGCAAGAAAAACCTCAAGAAAGAAATCAGGAAGGTTAAAGGACATGAGGTTGCTTTGGCCGACAATGGGAAGGAAGATCCTAAGGATTTCTACAGGTATATATAGAACAAAAGGATAGTAAGGGACAAAATTGGTCCCCCTGAAGTTCCAACTGGTTGGCTTTGTATGTATGGAGCCAAAGAAGTGGGGGAGATATTAAATGCTTTTCTTTTAAATCCATCAGTATTCACTCAGGAAACAGGCACAAAGTCATGGGAGGTAAGGGAAACAAGCAGTGAGGTCATGGAACATATAAAGGTTAAAGAGGAGGAAGTATTTGTTGTCTTAAAGCAAAGAAGGGTGGACAAATCCCCAGGCTCTGACAAGATATTCCCTTGGGCCTTGAGGGAGGCTAGTGCAGAAATTGCAGGGGATCTGGCAGAAATATTTAAAATTTCCTTAGCTATGGGTGTGGTGCCAGAGGATTGGAGGGTAGATCACGTTGTTCAGTTGTTTAAAAAAGGGCTCCAAAAGTAAACCTGCAAATTGTAGGCCAGTGAGCCTGACATCAGTAGTAGGTAAATTATTGGAAGGTGTTCTTAGAGATCGGACATACAATTATTTGGATAGACAGAAACTGATTAGGGATAGTCAACATGGCTTTATGTATGGTAGGTCCTGTTTAACCAATCTTAAGAGTTTATCGATAAGGTTACCAGAAATGTTAATGAAGGAAAGATTGTGGATGTTCTCTATATGAAGCTAGTAAGGCCTTTGACAAGGTTCCACATGGGAGGTTAGTCAGGAAGTTTCAGACACTAGGTATTCATGGTGAACAGGATTTGATAATGGCTGGATGGGAGAAGCCAGAGAGTAGTAGTGGATGACTGCTTTTCAGACTAGAGACCTGTGACTAGTGGTGTGCCTCAGGGATAGATTCTAGGAACATTGTTGTTTGCCATCTAAATCAATGATCTGGATGATAATGTTTGCAAATTTGTAGATGACACTAAGATTGGAGGCCTCGTGGATAGTGAAGTAGGTTTTCAAAGCTTGCAGGTGGATCTGGACCAGCTAGAAAAATAGGCTGAAAAATGGCAGATGGAATTTAATGCAGAAAAGTATGAGATGAGGCATTTTTAATGGACAAACCAAGAAAGGACATGCACAGTGAATGGTAGGGCACTGAGGAGTGCGGTAGAACAGAGGGACTTGGGAATGCAGATACATAATTCTCTGAAAGTGGGATTGCAGTTAGAGAGGATTGTAAAGAGAGCTTTTGGCATATTGGTCTTCAGAAATCAAAGTATTGAGTACAGGAGTTGGGATATTATGGTAAATTGTATAAGAGGCCAAATTTGAAGTATTGAGTGCAGTTTTTGTCATCTAACCATAGGAAAGGTATCAATAAAACAGAAAGAGTGCAGAGAACATACAAACCAGAGGACATGGGATACGAGTGAAATGGGAAAAGTTTAGGGGGAACTTCTTCACACAGAATGCTGCCTCAATTTTAATATTTAAGAAGAATTTGGACAGGTACATGGTTGGGAGAGGTATGGAGGGCTATGGACTGGGTGCAGGTCAGTGGGACTAGACAAAAAAAAATGGTTCAGCACAGACTAAAAGGGCTGAAGGAGCCTTTTTCTGTCCTGCAGTGTTCTTTGCATTATACAGGAAATATCTTTATTCCAAAACATCATATCCCTGAGGTTAGTTTTCTCCCAAAAAGCAGCCTTTGCAATGTTTGAAGTTGCAAATCTCTAAACTGCAGGGAATTATCAATGTCACAAAAATTTCAAAGTTTTCACAATCACTGCACACAAAATGTCTATAGGCATCTTTCTTTTAATGAACTAAGCAAAGACCAGGAACAATGTAGAAAAAACACTGTATTTTAATTAATTGACAAACAAAATAAATTAAGCAAGAAATGTAATCATTTTGCATCTGAAATGCCTAATAATTCTCATGAGAGGACATGAAAAAAATTATTTGTGATGAAAACATAATCACCAATTTTTGCATCAATTCTTAAACATTAAAGGCCAGGTGTTGTCTTGTGGGGAAGGTGATATCTTTGTTGCAAAGCAAGAGGAAAGTAGATTGAACACTAGTTTTGTTTTTAAATGAAACATTTTTAAAAATCTAAAAAGAAATGCAATTAGAATAATGGAATAAACACAGATTCAAAATGAACTGTAAACAAATGATCCTTATTCCTGATTTTTTGTTGTCTATTGGAGATATGGCAATATAAACTAAAGATTTTCAGACCTTAAGCTCGGTCATATTTCAATTTGTCATCTAAGGCTGCCTTTTCAAAATTCACACCATGCGACAAAATAACCCAAATGAAAGTTGGCAGTTAACTTTCTCTGTGACTGGGATCGTGGGTTGCTTTCTAACTGTCTTGAGGTACTATTAATTAATTCATGCCTGTTTAGCTAAATGAGACCTTATTTGTGGTTATCAACTCACTAATCCTCCTCCTACATGCTTGCTGCCCTAATCATTTTGTCTGGCAAAGTTCAAGGTTTAAGAGGAGTCTCTGAAGAAATCATGATGCCTCTCGAGATGCATTTTCAAATGGTACATGCGGCAACCATGGTATACTGGCGATAAAAAGGGATGCTTAAGTTCATCAATAGTCCAAGTCAAATTGACTGATTTGACCAAGGTGCTGCCAAGGTCTTGACTTTCATTGCACCTATGCACATCCATGAAGAGGACAGAATTCCTTCAAACTCGCAACTAGTATGTTGTTGGTAGTAAATAAGAAAATAACTGGTGAGAAATTGTGCCATAATACCCACCAGAACTCTTGCACCTTTAGATGGGTCATTTATTAATCCATTTCAGATCTGTTTAGAATCCTTGTTGGGAATTTGGAAATGATAAATAATTGTTGGCAAGATTGGAATTGGGAAGGAAGAGATGGGTCAGATTAGATTCTCTCTTGGTTGGACGTGGTGATTCCATGATATTTATGTGTTGCAAATTTTTTTGTCCCTTATGTTGCTGAGCCAACATGGCCATTCATACCCCACAGCTAATGGACATTCTCGACCCCAAAACCTGCTCCTGAAACAATTTTTGACTTTACAATTATAATGGAGCCAAGTGGAAACAACTGGGCAAGCTTATTAATGTGAACAGTGACTGTAATCTTGCTGAGGAACTGATTATTGGCTTTTGTTAACATCCCAGGTTTAATTCGAGCCATTGGAAAATCTCGATAAGCATTTCCTTCATTTTTATCACAGCTAATTAACAGCATTCTAATTCAAGGGGTGACCTTATATCAAACACTATCAATCATACTGTGGGTTTCATGTTCATATTGTTTTGTCACAAATGTAATATGTTTAAACTGGTGTCTCTTTTGCACTTTAGAGCTGTGAACAGATGCTCGATTATGATGGTAATAACTGAGAGAAGAACGTTTCAGATTAACAGGTTTTCTAGTTTAGTTTTAAAAATTTGAAGTGTGATATTCTGAATGGCACTGTGAACATTTTTAAAGTTTACAAACAATCATTATGATGGTCCGTTTGCATAAGAAACAGTCAAAAACAGATGTCTACTGCCACCACTTTGGTTAAGGCTGAAGTGTAGGCATCCAGTGGTGACATTTGAACTTCAGTCATTTTCACGTTGCAACGGATACACAGCTGGTAGAGATTGCATCCAGGGCTGAAACAGGACTGGGTGAGACTACGTAAATTCCCCAATATATGCTCACAGTGACTTATGTTTTTATTATCTAATTCCCAAAAAGAAACATCCGAAATGGATGAATGAACAGCCTAGTGAAAGGAGCATGTTAGATGGTAGGTTTAATCAAGAAAGTCTGCAGAATCTGGGGTTGAGTGCAATATACAAATATGCTGAAGAAACTCAACAGGTCATACATCTACAGGAAGCAGAGGGTGGAGGGGAGGGAGGAAGGATGAAGAGGAGTACAGAGGGAGGGACAGGGGAGGCGCACAGGCTAGCAAGTAAGAGGTTGTAGGTGGATACAGATGGCAGGATAGAACTGAAAAAAAAGCTGAGAAGTGATAGTGGGAGAGGGTAACTCTCTGATAGGCAAGGGGAGGGAAGGTGGTGAAAGGAGACAGAGGGTTAGGGAAAGAGAGAGACATGGAGGAGGTGTTTAATGGAAATTGGAGAAGTTGATGTTAAAGCCTTCTGATGGAGAATGCCCAGACGGAATATAAGGTGTTGTTCCTTCAATTTACAGATAGGCTTTGTTTGTCATTATGGAACAATTGGCTCACCTAATGATTTACCATATCCTCTCCACTTCCTTCAACACACCAACTGGGATTTTAATGCAAGATTCTCACTTAATGGATTGATTATTTCATTCATTAATGGTTATGAGCAGAATAAGTAAATGGAACAAGTAACATTTCTGACTGCTCCAGGGTGATTGATCTGTTTCTATTTGTCGTCAATCCATGATAATCTACTCTAGGGACACAAACATTGTCACTGCTTTCTTACCAATTGCAAATTGATACAGATGGGATTTTGTCTGTCATAGATGAAACACGACAATGACTTCAATTTTAAAATGATTCAAACTGGAAAGAACATAATTCCATTATTAAGTTCTAACATTATTAATAACTCCATTATTAAGAGTTGGCTTTTGACAACTGAATGGCAACCATAATTATGAGCAGAACAAATTAAGCATTGATAAATAGGGGGAGTACTCTCAGTAATTGTGGTGGATAACATTCAGCAAGCTTCAGCAATTTACAGGATTATATGCTATACCTGTTATCTATATTATCAGAAATATCCTGAATACGCAATGCACATGATTTTCAAATGTGACATTTGAAAGGATGAAATGGAGGAACCGGCTTAACAGTGTTGCCTCTGGAGGAATGGAAGTTCATTTTAACTCCCTCTGCCTCGTGATATCCTGGTACCAACAAATCGACTGTCCACTTTATGCATCTACCAATTTTAGATTCCATTGAAGTCAATGGAGAGTAAAATTGGACACTGAATACATTTGATCTGTCAAATTTTTGAACAGTTGCATTGGCTAAAACACAGTAAGGACATTTCTGACGTCTTTGCCATGCTGCAGGTCAGATCTCATCATGGCCCATATTCAATATACAGTATGGCTTAAACTAACAGAGAAATGTGGAGAGAATAACAGAAAGAGACCCTTCAGTCCACTGAGTTTGCACTAATCCTGAACCACCCACTTACACATTCTACATTAATTGAAATGTTTAATTCTCCACATGACAACACACATATTATTCAAGGTTACCATACTTAGAGCATTGTATTCAGTTCTGGTCACCTCATTATAGAAAGGATGTGGACAATTTAGAGAGGGTGAGGAGGAGATTTACAAGAATGTTGCCTGGATTGCAGAACATGTTTCATGAAAAAAGATTGACCGAGCTAGAACATCTCTCTTTAAAGGTTGAGAAGTGACTTAATAGAAATGTATAGATTAAGAAAATGATAGGGTGTACAACCCTTTCCTCAAGATGGCAAAAACCAATCTAGAGGACATCTGTTTATGGTGAGCAGAGGGAAGATATCAGAGGGGTTTTTTAAATATAAATACACAGAGAATGGTAGGTGCCTGGAATGCATTGCCAGAGATGGTAGTGAAGGCCGGTGCAATATTCAATTTTAAAACCTCTTAGATCGGCCCATGGAAGCAAGAAAAATGGAGTGCTATGGGTCGTGAGGGAGGGAAGTGTTAGATTGATGTGGAGTAGGTTTATAGAGTTTGGCACAATATCATGGGTGAAGGCCTTGCACTGGCCGGTCATGTTCTAGATTCTATGTTCATTAAATGAAAATATGATTAATTATAAATATGGCTAATTCAACAAAAATAAACATATAATGTTGTTTCAGTCTGCATGGTTGATAATATTCAAGCACTTTCAAATATTGATGATTTTCCAACAATCCAGGTTCAGTCCTGACCTCCAGAGGTTCCACATTATCTCTTTTTCCTCCAGTTGCCATGGATCCCCCTCATCAGAAAGACATGAGGGTTGGTATATTATTTAGCAACTGTGAATTACACCTAATGTGTGGATGAATGGGGAATACGGGAGGAATAAAATGGGGTTAAACAAGAAAATCTACCGAGGATGGGATCAGGAGTAGGACAAATGTGCTGAGAAACTCAACAGGTCACGCAGCATCCCATAAGGAGTCATGTGAAAGTGGACTTGCAAATACTTGACAAACGAACACAAATACAATTACAAATTTCACCGTGGTTTATTATTGGGTTGCAAAGCATGAACATTCTGTTACAGTGACAGCCACTGTCACATGCAGCCACTCTCACTCCAAGGGAGAACTCCTGCTAGGCTCATAAATTGTATATATAGATAGACAGAGACATGGACAGTGCAAGAGAGACAGAAGAAAATATATAAATAGAATATATATAATAGAGAGAGAGAGAGAGAGAGAGCGAGAGAGAGAGAGAGAGAGAGAGAGAGAGAGAGGGAGAGGTTTGTGTGTGTTTGGACAACACACACATAATTCTTTTGACTCTTTACACTGGGACATGTCCCTTACCCTTTGGTTCAGTCTTTTATTGTCTTTGCCAAATAAGGAGTTGTTCTTTAGTGTCAGCTTTAGCCTTACTGAATTATCAACCTATTAGTTAAATACAATGTGCTCTGTTTTTCTATTTTTGTCAACACTTAAGAGACTCACATTCCTCAGTCAAAGATAACCAATGTTTCGGGCTGGCGTTGCTCTCTCTATTGAAAATATAAATAGGTTTTACATTGTTTACACTCCACTTTTTGCATTGATTAATTAAAATATGCTAGAATATTGCACAGAAAAACATAATAGGGCACTTTCAAGCAAGGAAAACACTTGTCTGTAAAGCAGAAGTTCTTCGCCCTTATGCCTAAAGATTTACCTCTCTGAATGCGCTGTGGCCAGCACCAATTCCAACCCTTCTCAGGAAAGAATAAACGGCGGAGGGCCTGACCTGAATGTACAGCCCCTGCAAATGGATGTTTAGGAGTGGGTTGATGATGTCATCAGCCTGCAACCCATCTCCCCACTTACCCCTCTCCCTTCATGACCATCTCAAGGCAGGGGCGGCAGGTGGGAGCCATCAGGCAGCGGGGGCCAGAAGGAACCATGGGACCATCAGAGAAGCGGGGATCGGTGGGAACTGTCGGGGTAGCAGGGGCCGGCAGGAGCCTTTGGGGCAGAGGGGGCTGTCAGAGTGCGGGGGCCAGCAGGAGCCATTGGAGCAGAGGGGGCCAGCGGGAGCCGTCAGGGCACCAGGGGCCGGCGGGAGCCATCAGGGGGCAGCTGATGCACACTGTGACAGTCTCACTGGGCCACTTTGGCCTTCAGGGCCACTCTCTGTGGCTCAAAACGTGACAGATCAATGGCTGTCTTTCCTACGCATAATCCCCCATGCAACTGGAACTGTTCTGGGAAACACAGAGCGGTTCCAGCTGCATGAGGATTATGGGTAGGAAAGATGACCATTTCTTTGCCGTGTATTTATGATGCGTGGTGCCACTGCACCAGTTGCCCTGCCTCCATCGGCTCTGGAAGTTGCTACGAGATGCCTCTCCATATGAACGTGACGCTGGAGCAGCCTTTTAGGGCTGCTGTGTAAAAGGTAAGTTTTAAGTTTTCAATCTGCTCTTGAAACCGGCTTCCAGGTGGAGGCCTGTCATGAACTGGCCAACTGATTGCAATGAAGTGAAATCAAAGATACCAAATGGCAGTGCAGTACACAAAGGGATGGAGAAATTTAGCAGGTCATTCATCATCCATTAAAAGTAAGAGCCAAGTGACTATTTGGACCTGAGCCCTTCTTCAGGATTTCATTTAAATTTAGAAACACATCACAGTAGCAGGCCATTTCGGCCAACAAGTCCCTGCTGCCCAATTTACATCCACTTGATCTACACCCCTGGTATGTTTTGAATGCTGGGAGGAAATCAGTGCCCTCAAGGAAAACCCACACCGAAACAGGGATGAAAGAACCAACTCCTTGCAGACAGCGTGGGATTCAAAGCGTGGGATTCAAACCCTGGTCCCGATCACTAGCACAATAAATGTGCTGTGCTAACCACTACACCAGCTGTGCAACTGCAAATGTCAAGAATTGGGCACACACCTGAATCAAAAAGGTGGAGGAGGGCAGGGTATGGCGAAGGGGGAGGTGGAGGAGAAGGAGGAGATTAACAAGTAAGAGGTAGGGGGAAGGGTAGACTAGAAAGAAACTGAGGAGGGAGAGGGCAGAGGACCAAAGCATTCATTTAACTTTCAAGCAGGATTATGACCATGGATGACTAATGTTATGAAAAAATAATTAACAAGCACAAAGCTGGAAGATGCAACCTCAAAAGCATGAATAGCTTACAGCACAGAAAGCAATTTCTCAGCCCATCAAGTGGATATCACTGTCAATATAGTCTTGACAGCTGACTTTTATTCCTGTGTCCTTTCTCCATTTCATTTAGTTTTTAGTTTTAGATATGGATTTACCTTCTTCCTCTGTTTCCACAATACCACTGTATTGTCTAACAAACTGCTACTTTAAATATATTCTGCACTTTTCCTTCATTGTTTTGATTATGATCTTAAATTCTTGTCTGATGAGTAAAAGACTCATAAATGTTTTGCTTTTCTTTGGAAAATTCCTCAGTAAATTGAACTGGCTTCTCGGAACTTGCCCTTATCTGTGTGCTCAAGTAAAAGAAAGTTTGTTTTCAATGATCTTTTTCTTAATTTTATTTCCTTAGAGGTGTGCTTCAATGTTCAATACGAGTTTATTGTCAGATACACAAGGACAATGTACGAATGCACCAAAATTCCTACTTGCTGCAGCCCCACAGGTACATACGATACACCAACTACAGTAATAAAACTTTAGATTACCATTAATGCAAGGCAGAAAAAGAGATAACAAATAGATAAATAAATATTCAAAATTACTGTTACTGCAAGAAAAAAACAGCAAGGGTTCAGAAGTGCAGGCAGATCTTTTGGTAGTCCTGGGGTACTTTATGGTTAAGTTTAGCTTTAAAGTTTTTTGTAGAAACTTTATAGGAAAGGTACATGTTTTAATGTTTTATTTCAGCTAATTATGCTACCATTGAAGTAATTAGAAAGGGCACAATGGGCCCAAATGTCAGTAGAAATACAAGTTGTGGTGAAATGCTCAGCACAAGTGGAAAATAACAATCTGATTCTAGTCAGATGACAATTGCTGGGTCAATACTGTTAGGTCTGCTTTGTTCATGAATGAGTGAGACAAACACCAGACTGAGTCGAAATCAGGGTTCTTTGTTCTTTATTACCGGATTGTAACACTTGCAACTAACCATGTTAGTCGGAGAATGCATTCTGCCGTTATCAGCAAAATGGTGATTTTTTATACCCTTGGATACGTGCTTAGAACATCATCATATCATTACTTGTCCAATGACTAAAACTGTTGCTATCCTTTCCCTGCTAGCTTCCTGCCTCTCAATCCATCAATGTCTCTCTTATCTTGTAAGTACAAGGATGCATTCACATCTTGTTACAGCCCTGTACAGGGTAACTCCTTACACATTCCCATCTCATGATGTTTTACCTTACAATACTCAAGTTAAAACCCCATGTCTGCTGCAGAGTACTGCATCTTAATGATACCTGAATCTCATTTAAATGTTCTCTACATATTTTTATTAATTGGCAGTTGTCCAAATTTGCAGCAAAACATAGCAACTCAAGTCAGACTCAGTCGTCAAGCCATTAAATTTGAGCTCTGAATAGAGGGGATTTCTGAGGTGTTAAGTGTACTAATTTGGTTCAATAAAACTAGGGCAGCACTGAAAGGTTACTGCATTTTAATGAATACTTCAGTGCTCACTCAAAAAATGTCCTGTCCTGAAGACTGGCTGGACAGGGCACAGGAAGATATGGAATCAGAATGCATTTCTAGAGTTTCATTCAGATTCACAGCATGTCCTTGGATTCTTCACTGAAAGAGAATGTTAGTCACTTTATTTGTGTGCATGGAAGTCACAGCCAATTTTTACATTGCCATCTCCACAAGCAGAAAATAAATTAATATATTTTTGGAGGTGTAAAGTCAGGACTGCTCAATAAACCTTTTGAGTCTCAGTGAACTATGGATGATGAAGCTGCGTGATAGCTCCCATGACCTATGTTCAGTCTTGACCTCCATCCAGTGCTGTCTGTGTGGGCTCAGCCCAGGTAATGTGCTTTCCTTGCACATGCCAAAGATGTACAGGTTGATAAGTTAACTGGCCACTCTAAATTGGCATCAAATAAAATTGCCATCTGTACAAAGTGAAGGGATGAAAGTTTAGCAGAGAGGGTAAGTGTTTTACACAAAGAGTTGTGTGTGCCTGAAATACATTGCCAGGGGTGGTGGTAGAATAGGGACATTTAATAGACCCTTAAAGAACAGGCAAACGATTGAAAGAAAACGAGAGGGCAGGTTTTTTTTTGGTAGGTATATATGGGTCGCCACAACATTGTGAGTGGAAGGGATTGTGCTGTACCGTATTGTTCTATGTTCTATGAATAGATTAATGGTAGCTCCTTGAAGGAGAATAAGTTGCAGAGAAAATTAATGTGCATATTCTGCAAGCATCCCCTTGATCTGATGAAATAGTCTCCTTCCATGTTGTATGGAAAAGTGCTGGCTGAAAGGTAACACATCCAAAATTGTAGTTTCCTGGGTGTATTCTGGAGAATTATTAATCCAGATTATACAATCACATCCTGCACAAGAAGCTAACTGCTAACCTTCTGTGGGACTACAACCCAACTGCTAAATTAAAGCATCCAGAAGGTGAATAATTAAGCAGGAAGGGGAGGAGGCTCCATGAACATGAGGATCTTCAACTACGATGAAACTTGGTGCTTGAGTGCAATAATAAGATTGAAACATTTGCAATCACTTATAGCCAGAAGTGCTGAGCAGCTGATACAACTTGGGACCCTCCTGAGATTTCCAATATCACAGAAGTAAGAGTTCAACCAACTTATGTAAATCTTTTCATTAATTTCAAAAAGTAGTTGAAAATAATGGAAATGGTAAATAATGTGTTGCTGGATACCTATGCTCTGTATAGATCATAGAGCTCACTGTATAGAGCTCACTGTATAGAGCTCACTGTATAGAGGTCACTGTATTGAGCTCACTGTATAGTGCTTACTCTATAGAGCTCACTGTATAGAGCTCTCTGTATAATGCTCACTGTATAGAGCTCACTGTATAGAGCTCACTGTATAGAGCTCACTGTATAGTGTTCACTGTATAGTGCTCATTGTATAGAGCTCACTGTATAGAGCTCACTGTATAGAGCTCACTGTATAGTGCTCACTGTATAGAGCTCACTGTATAGAGGTCACTGTATTGAGCTCACTGTATTGAGCTCACTGTATAGAGCTCATTGTATAGTGCTCACTGTATAGAGCTCACTGTATAGAGCTCACTGTATAATGCTCACTGTATAGAGCTCACTGTATAGAGCTCACTGTATAGAGCTCACTGTATAGAGCTCACTGTATAGAGCTCACTGTATAGAGCTCACTGTATAGTGTTCACTGTATAGTGTTCACTGTATAGTGTTCACTGTATAGTGCTCAGTGTATAGAGCTCACTGTATAGAGCTCACTGTATAGAGCTCACTGTATAGAGCTCACTGTATAGAGCTCACTGTATAGAGCTCACTGTATAGAGCTCATTGTATAGAGCTCACTGAAGGTAAGCCAAAACTTTCCAGTTACAAAAATGACATTCCCCCTCTTTCGTGCTGAATGGCTCAATGATTCTGTCTCGGAGCAATAATTAAACTGATGCTTGTGTAAACCACAGAGAAAAGTCTGGAATGCCTGGAATTATACCAAGCACAAAGGGAAATGGAATTGTTTGTAGGTGGGCAACTAGCCCAGCCTCAGGATATCACTGCAGGAGATCTACAAATGAAATGAATTTTTTTAAAAAATAACTGCAGATGATAAAAATCTGAAACAAATATGAAAATTACCCCAAAACCCAGCAGGTCAGGCAACAATGGTCAAATCCCTTCCATCAGAACTGATTTCATCCAAGAGGATGAATATCCTTGTAAATCTGCACAACCCTCCCCCCACCTCAATATAATCATATCTCGTGTATCACCTGGTGACCAGAAATGTACACAATACATTTGTTAAGTTAATGCTTATGGTTCTGCCATATCCAGCCTTGAGGCTCCATGAATGGCTCCTCAAAAAGTGAAGTAAAATGCTCCTGCATGTGACAAGATATTGACAACATTCAAGAAGGGCTTAAAATTGGCAAGTAATTAACAATAAAATTCAAGCAACGGGCAGCCTCAACCAACTCACCAAAAAAAAATAAAGAAAAATAAATTTTGAAAATTAAAATAAATAAGAATAAAATAATAAGTAAAGAATACTCACATTTATAATTGTAAAAGTAAATGTTCTCTCAAGTAATACATACACCTTTGGTGTAGATGGGAACAAGAATTCAGCCAGCGGTTGTGCTTTACTCATTGTGTTTGAATCTCCCAGGGTGAAGGGCTATTTGGGAGATCCACAGTTCACCCTGCTCAAGGTGTGTACAGATCTTTCATAGTGACGTCAGCCTTAAAGCCTACTTTATTTTAACACATGAAATATTTCAGTAAACAATATCAAAAATTATGTCCTTCCATTTCTTTTACTGTTAATAATGCAGTCAATTACAAGACATCAAAAAAATTAATCAGATTCCATATTAGTGCCTGACAACCATTTGCTGCAAATGTGATCACATCCTTCTGCAAAGGGACCTCCCCAAATAAACTGATATAAAAAGAAACTAGATGTGCACTACACAATGAATTTCATTCTAAGCTCTAATTGAATTTGCAACAAATGTCACTTTCCATTATCTGCTGTTATTTTTATCTCAGAGTATAAAATCGTAACATGTAATCTCAGGAGCTGACATAGAAAATAAAATCTAATCAATGGCAGCATATTAGCTAGAAGATGTTGAAAAGATAATCAAATAAATGATTCTCAACTCTTTTTAAGGCAACATTCTTAATTTGCTGGTATGTTCATAAATATTTGCAAATTCAGTAATAGGCATATTGTTCCAAGAACCATAAAAGTGAGATACTGGCTGCTTGTAGCACTTGCATGCCAATCAAAATCAAATATTCAATTCACATTTCAGTGTCTTAGCATTTAAGACATTTTTTTAAAGTTTTACTGGTCAACAGTATCAAGGTTGAACCAGAGACTGTTGAAACCAATCAGAATGGTTAAAAACTTGCAACAAGCACACCTATCACCAGTAATATTTATTGTTTAATCAGGGCCACTTAAGTCCAACCTGATTGTAGTTGTGATCCAGCTATAAACCAAAGAGAGATGAGATTCATATCAGTGCAGCTGAATTAGGCAGTAAAGTGCCCAACTAATTTTGCTGCACTTAGTTATTTCTAAAGCAAAGGAAATTCCTTTTAAAGCCCATTGCACATCTGGTCGGGCAGACACTTTTCTGGGGTCCTCGAAATCCTCCTCCGCGATGAGCGGCCAGATGTCCTCGGACAGCCTCTCCAGGATTATTTACCTGAACAGCGGGCAGGAGGTGTGGCCATCACAGAGAGCGAGCATGTCGCTTTTGAGGGCAGATGGGGCCCTGTCCTCCAAACTGTCGATATGCAGCAGATGGGCAGCACGCTCGTGCTTTGAGAACCCGAAAGTACGGGTTAACAGCTCTTTGATGGACACATACCTTCCTTGTTCCGAGGGCTGCTGGAGGAAATTGATAATCCAATTTGCCGTGTCCTGGTCAATGGTGCTGACCACGTAGTAGTAGTAGCGCGTGCCGTCCTCGGAGATCCTTCAAATGGCGAACTGCGCCTCGGCTTGCTGGAACCACGCCCATGGTTGGGCAGTCAAGAAGCAGGGCAATTTCAATGCTACAGTGTTGATCTCGGGTTGTTGCTCCATCGTCCGGTCCAAAACGCTGTTTGGACCGGTCGGGGCCACCACTGTAGCAGGGTCGCTACTGCAATAGCCAGGTTACAGCTCATGGTTTTAGCTCGAAATACAGAGGAAAGAAGACATGCATGCCGGTAGAGTGTAGTTGACCATGAGTTTATTCAGGGGCAGCTCTGCCTTTTATAGTGAGCTTGAACGCGTCACCACCGAGGCGTAGCTTGAACGGGCTGGCCATCGATTGGTCAATTCCAGCATCCGGGCCCTGATTGGGTCCCCTGCAATCCACCGGCAGTGGTTGGCCAGTTTCACTGTTCCACTGACGGCCTATGGAAATGGGTGTCTCAGCCTGTGCCAGGTCTTGCTGGTCGCCGCGTTCAACACCCTTTTCTGGTGTTGGCCTGAGGCGCAGGCTGCTACAACCTTCTTATCTTTATAATCTGAAGGAACCTGAGAAAATTGTTTTCAGTTATCTATTGGTTTCCAATACATGACCAACTTGGTGTAGTTCAATATTCACATTTCAAGTGGAAACTAAATGTCTGATTGTCAGATATTCAACACAAAGTTATTTCAATGCAGTTGTTTTCAACTCATGGCAAGTTTGCGCCAAAATATTATGTAAAAATTGACAAAAAAATATTTTGTATCATACTGAGAACTTGTCTGGCTTGACTTGCTCCAAATCAAAATGGTTGTTGAAGGAGAAAAAAAGGTAAAAATATGTTTTAAAGGAAGTTAAGAAGGTTGTCCTTTGTTGTCAGCATATAAGTAATGTCTGAACAAGAGTAATAAGTGATGTCTGTGCCTTGCTAATCCTTAATAAAACAATGAACTTTATATGAGGTACCTTAAAAACAGATGTACTTCTTGAAACAAAAATACTTCCATCTGGTGTATCTGAAATTAATTTCCAAAAGTGAAACTTCAAAAATATAGGAACATTCCTATATTGTTTAGTATGGCAAGAGAAGCACGAATAGAAAAGATGCATATTAAGGTCATAAGTTTAGGTCTGATAGTCAGTTGATTACATCCAGATTGGCAACGTGAATTGCATCAGCCCTTCATGAAATGAAAGTTTAGGGCTAGAGTTTACAATGTTGCTTTGCATGCATTTTGGCAAATATTTCATGTTGCATTGATTCAATAAGAAGGCATTGCCTTCTGTGCCCTGTATAAACACAATTCAGATTAGTGCAATTCTTTTTTTTTCAGGTAGCAACTCAGTCAGATCTACTGCCAAATTTCTGGTGATGACTGATCTTCCCTTAGCGTTCATTGCATCCTGAATATTCCATCATTGTAACAGCTTTGGACTAAAATGCATTGAAATACTTGGAAAGTCTAAGGCAAACAAACTCATGGGAAGTTTCATACCTTCCCTTGATTCTGACTCAAAAGCTGTTGAAAGGAAATAAAGATGAAGGCTGTTACAATGTGGAAATGGTTTTCTTTTAAGTACATGGTTAACATAATGGATAGCACATCGTTAATACTGTACCAGTGACCAGGTTTCGAATCCAGCACTATTTACAAGGAGCTTATATATTCTCCCTGTGAACTATGTGGGTTTTCTCCAGATGCTCCAGTTTCTTTCTACCCTCCAAACTATACGGTTGGGAGATTAATTGGATGGCACAAGTTTCATGGGCTTTCAACCTTGCTTGTATCATTAAATAGCTCTGGGTAATTCCTAATTTTTCAAGGCTTTCAACCTTGCTTGTATCATTAAATAGCTCTGGGTAATTCTTAATTTTTCAACAAGGCTTGTGATAATTTAATTTGCAAGCCTGCACCAGCTTCAGAGATACTTCCAAAACATAATTCTATCATCCGGCCTGTGGTTTTGGTTCAACAGAATTCAGGCATCACCTAAGATAATACCGCCACCCAGCACGTTTGTAATTGTGCGGGAAATGTCTGACTGTGCATGTAGTATGTTTCAAAATGTCGGAAAATTTCCAAGATAAAACCATAAACATACAAGCCTCCTGGAGTTGCAATATTTTGAACTCACGCCCTCTCAGAGGCCTTCAAATTCCTTTTCTGCTTTAAAATTTATTCACTTCAGGGCTCCCCACCCCACAAGAAACATAACTAAATTTGGGTGGTGTCAATAGTTTAAATTTGACCTGATAGATTTTGGCTTCTTCAATGTAATTCTCCCCACACCCCCCCCCCCCACCCGTCACATGTCAGGATAGTGTTAGATGTCTTTTTGAGTCTATATTTCAAATAATTCCCTGGTTCTGTAGCTGGCATCACTTATAATCTTGTCAAAGAAATTGCATTTGTACTCAAATGAGGGAATATTTAATTTTTTTCATTGTGTGTGTTACTTTGGGGAAAATCTTTGGCTATTTAGTGTTTAGCTCTGAATCATGGGTCCTCTACCGGCATCACCTACAGCTCCTAGAACACTTCCATCAGTGCTGTCTCCGCTCCATCCTTAACATTCATTGGAATGACTTCATCACCAACATTGAAGTACTCGAGCTGGCAGAGTCCGCAAGCATCGAATCCATGCTGCTGAAGACCCAACTGCGCTGGGTGGGTCACGTCTCCAGAATGGAGGACCATCGCCTTCCCAAGATCGTGTTCTATGGTGAGCTCTCCACTGGCCACCGAGACAGAGGTGCACCAAAGAAGAGGAACAAGGACTGCTTAAAGAAATCTCTTGGTGCCTGCCACATTAACCACCGCCAGTGGGCTGATATCGCCTCCAACCGTGCATCTTGGCGCCTCACAGTTCAGCGGGCAGCAACCTCCTTTGAAGAAGACTGCAGAGCCCACCTCACTGACAAAAGACAAAGGAGGAAAAACCCAACACCCAACCCCAACCAACCAATTTTCCCTTGCAACCGCTGCAACCGTGTCTGCCTATCCCGCATCGGACTTGTCAGTCACCAAGGAGCCTGCAGCAGACGTGGACATACCCCTCCATAAATCTTCGTCCGCAAAGCCAAGCCAACGAAGAAAGATTTTGGAAAACATCAAAATTACTGCTCTCCAAACTGAACCAAACATCTGCTCTATTGATATGGTTTGAAGCAGCCATTTTTATCTCAATTATAATAGAGCTGATATTAGATTTTGCTTATTGACTATTTGATCCAACCATTTAAAGCAATATTTACATTTTGAAAGGTTATCTCACTTATTACATTGCTAAAGAAATTTTAAAATGCATTTAATTCTTTTCATTTATTTCTAGTATCTGAAACATTCTCATGAGGTATATTATTTTTAAGAAGTAGTTATATTGTGGTCTGCTGAAGTAATAAATTGTTTTCATTTTTCTTAGTTTCTGTTTAATAATTTAAGAATTCTTATCCAGATGTTTTATCACCCGTTTTCAATTTTAAAAAGAACCTGGAGACAGTAGGTATCATGAAAGGAACAACTTTATCATTTTGCAGACAATTTGCTGATTGAAGGATGTGTGCTCATAAATTGTAATCTTCATAAAATGAAAAGCTCAAAGAAAAGGATGTTGTCTCAGAGAGTGAAGGTGACTACAGACATATTTAAGTACTCTTTGAGCTGCATGTTCTAACTTTCCCAGACTAGGAGCAGGACTGGGCAGTTGGAACAGTGGCCACTACACAATGTGAGAAGAAACTAGCCAAGTATCAACATCTGCAAGTTTGCTTTGAACTAATATCGAGACAATTAAGAACTGCTGTAAAAGGAAATGTCGATGGGATCCGCAGAAAAAAAATTGTAACAAAAATAATTAATGTATATTATTTACCATCGACTGAATACAGAACTCAATGAGTAATCAGTTTATACCATTGGTAGCAGTGACTAACCCACAGCAACAGTTTTGTTTGAGATAAAAATCTTTCGCAAGTGCACTTTCCTAGATTTAATGCATTCCCTGGCAAAGGAACATGATTTTAATCATGGTTATTAATTATGGTCCTTTTATAAAAATATACAACTGTCATAGTGGTTTTAAAAGCTTTGCTACAGTACAGTGGAATGGGTAGCATTCGTTACATAAAATTACATAAAATATAACTGCAGTAAGTTTCACAGTTGCTGGTTAACCATTTATAATTCCATTATGCAAACATTTTGAGACATCTTTTCTGTTGCAGTACCATACCAATAAATCTGGTTGATCTAAGACATGCATAAGATATATTTCCTACTTACATAACTTACCAAGTTGAGAAAAAGGTACATTTAGATTTGTTCACATTTCTAGCCTATTAAAAATAGGTCAAAAGGCAAATGGATTGCACTATTCTCTCTACTCTGCGGAAATACTGAGTTAAGAACAGTTCAGAATTCAGATGGATAATGGATGAAATGACGTGAAAAGATTATTATCTCCTGAAAATTCTTAGCATTATAATGTTATTTTTCCCTCAGACTTTGCTTGGGTCAATTAAGAGAGGTCAAATACATTAAAATCCTCAAATCTTTTCTGCATCTTTCATCTCAAGCCAGCGTCTAGTCTAATGCCACAAAAAGAAACTAACAAAATAATGGAAAGTTAGATGAGTCAGGATTCTATAACAGATTTGAAGGGCAGACAAGCCTCCTCATGGTTCCTAATTTGTATGGTCTTGTGGTTAATTAGTCACTGAAGTGGCTAAAGAGTACCCTTAGACAGATACTGTTTGGAATATGTCACCTTGATTGAGCAATCGATTACTGGTCTCACTCAGCATATGCATTGAAATGTATAAACACATTAGATATTTTAATAATTTTTCATGTCAGCTTTGTGATTTCTAAAAAAAAATTATATTTTCAATTGAAGGTATTAAATCTTTTGTTATGAAAAAGGATACCGTAAATCTTCAAGTATAATGCAAAAAAAAATTCCCCTCAAAAATAGGGGGGGGGAGTCACATTATACACGGAGTAAAATTTAATTTTTTTTCTGCAAATCATAACTCGAGCCGGAGAGACGCCAGTGTGACTCAGGCAGGTGAGGGGAGGGGGGTCATGAGAGATGGCAGCGCAATTCAGGTGGCCGGGCAGGTGGAGAGACGCCAGCGCAACTCAGGCAGGTGAGGGGAGGGGATGTTATGAGAGACACCACAGTGACTCAGGCAGGTGAGGGGGGGTCATATTATACACAGGGGTAAAATTTTCCCCCTTTTCCCCCTCAAAAATGGGGTGTTCGCATTATACACGGAACGCATTATACACAAATATTTACAGTAATTGTAGAAACTAAATAGAAAGCACCTGACATGAAGATGCAGAGCTCCTTTATTCTTTAATGTGCATTTGTGGTGGCCTGCCATGGCAGTGATTGAGCCAGTGCTCCAGACGGCGAGGGCAACCAAAGGCCTGCAGCCCGCGCAGTGGCACTAGCCCCAACAAGCAAACGGTGGGTGGGTGAACGGCAGGAGAAGCTTTAAGGCAGTGACCCCAAAATAGCACTGGCCTTGCTGAGCAGCCAACAGTCAGGGACAGCATGCAGGGAAGAAGGGCATAGTTATGCAGGAAAGTACCCGCATGGGTAAACCCTCTTTTGTTATCCATGTTGTGACGTCAGCCAAGGGGGGCCACGGCAGGAAAGTTGGGCCTGAGCCCTAATAAAACTCAGCTTAACCTGACTACACTACATGTGTGTATCTTCTTTCGAGTAGCGCGTGGCTACACATTTTCATTTTTTTGGCCGATGTAAACAAGAATTTTTTTTTATAAGATTTACTTGGATATTAATATCTTAAAAGTTGTGATCTTGTCCGTAAACTGCTTTACATTGTAATAAGCTAAAACTTTGAAAATAGCAAATTCCTGCTTTCCTGTTGTTATGTGGCAAATGGCTGAGCAGCTACAGGGATTTTATCCCCCGAGGAACATGATTAAGGTTGTTATAAGAGCTATAATTTTACCCTTTCCTCCTTTAGAGGAGCTGGGGAAATATGCAACTCTACTCCTTTATAAAGCAGGTACAGCACTTTACATGTTCACGTGGAAGATTCAATGCATGTGTGGCCAGTATACTGTTTCTCAGCTATATGTCATTCTTGACAGAATTTTACATCCAGTTTGTGGATTTCAGACATTTTGCTACTCATGTGCTTCCTGCTGACAGCGCCATAACAAAGCAGAGTACTTGAGTGCCTTCACTTGGAAAGCAATCTTTCGATTCAATAGGTGAAATGACTGACCAATGGATTTCCTGCATCTAGAAGCTGAAATACTTAGCATGTCCAGATTAGATTAAGGGGGACCCATTAGGTTGACCATTTTGCTCTCCTCCCCCCCAATGGCCTACAGATGCTTCTCAACCTGCTGAGCTCCTCCAGCAGAATATTTCTGTATATATCAATGGACTCATGGATTGTGAGACATTTCTGTGTTTGCAGTCATGTGGTGGAACACGGTACAGCGGGCATGTCCTCACTGGGCTAGTCAGGCTGACCCACCTTCTGTACCCTCCCCATAAGATACCCTAATAAAGGCTGAGACCCCTAGTCTCCTCCCTCATACTTGCCTTGGACGCGAGCCAACAGCATGTAAGAGACACACCTGATTAATAAAGCCTTTGAATGCTTGCTTCGTGTCTGTGGGTGATCATCATTACGAGCCCAAAGGACCCCCAAACCCAGCAACAACAGACATTCACCAAGACAAGTGGCTTTCAAAACAAAAGTTATTTTTAATCAACTTCAAATATGAAAATAGAATCAAACATTAACTTAACTCTATACTTAATGAACCCAAGTTAACCCCTTTCTTATTCTAAGCACACGTGTGTGAGAAACAGAAGTACCTTCACAGATTTCGCTCGAGACAAAAATTGAGAACAAAGAACATTTATTGTACAACAGTCCAAAGTTGGATGCTTCCCCTTACCATGGGAATACACACACATACTGGGACTCACCCAACTTGCTAATTCTATCTATCACTATAAGACCCTTATTCTATAATACTTGCATAACCCTTCCTCACACTCTTATCGGAATTCATCCCTACTCAACACTTACTTAACCTCCTTTAATCTAGTCTAGTATTCCTTATTTCATTCATACTACCTATATTCTATTATCTCTCACAATCCACCCTTTTTCTTTAGCTACGCTTAGTAAATTTTCAACTGGAAGCTTGGTCTTTTTCCCAGTGAGTCAGCAAATGAACTGCAATCTCAGCATCATATGCAGACGGAGTTTGGGAAACATACATCTTTTGGGTTGTAGTGATCTGATGATGGGTCTGTTGAATTAAACAGTGCACACAAGTCATTAGGCAGGGAAGTATCAGGATGGCTAAAAATAACGAGTCCAACTGCTATAAGGGCTGTGTGTATCCACCTCCAGTCACCAGTAAAAAGTTCAACCGCCTGACCATTGTGACCGTTGTCATCAATCGATCTTCCACAAACGCCGCCCTCAGCAGCCAAAAAGTAATCAAGAGCCAGGCGGTTTTGATAAGCTGTAGCTCATATCTGTTGTTGTTCTTCAGCCAATAAATCCAAGGCCGTCGCTGTCTGTTTGGTGATAATCTCCAAAACTGCCTGGATTCTGAGTAAACGGTTTAAATGCCAAACAGCTGTGGTACTCTGGAGCAGCTTGAGCCATTTACAACTGGAATCCCCCTTATAATGATGGCCTTTAGCCTTCCGAATGTATTTGTGACCCAAAGGATGATTTACAAGATGCCAAGTTGGGGGTGGGGGGGCGTTTATTGTTGCCTAACCTGTGAGTAGCAGCTTGTCTGAGAGCATTAGAATATATACCCCCTTTATCCCTACTCCAGGTGTATGCCTATCATTTTCCCACCATCTTCTTTGTACCATATTTTTAGCACTCATCTCTTTAATATCTGTAGAGGCCGGGACTCAAACCCAATCCACTCCCCTAGGGCAGTTCTGTTTCCCTGGTCCATGTTGGGATCCTAAATTAAACCATACTAAATAATGTACCCCACTATGAATACTAGCTTTACTTCCTATATTCTATTATCTCTCACACGTGTTTGTAACATGTGTAAATTCAAGAAAAATTCTTTGGTTCACAGTTCAATCTCACTTCTTCTTTCAAGTTCTTTGGTTGCAGGCAATCACCATACTCTGCACAGAATTTAACATGTATAAAGTTCACCAGGCTTGGTGCTTGAAAGGTAAATATTTACTGTGAGAGATAATGGATTATAGGAAGTAAAGTTAGTATGAATAAAATAAAGAATAATAGACTAGACTAGAGGAAGTGAAGTAAGTGTGAATAGGGATGAATTCCGATAAGAGTGTGAGGAAGGGTTACGCAATACAATAGAAGAAAGGTCTTATAGTGATAGAAAGAATTAGCAGGTTCTGCATATAGAATTTTAGTAAGTCCTGGGGGTTGAGAGGTGTGAATAAGGACAAAAGGCAGATTCATGAATAAGGACAATGACATGATGGGACCCAGACAGGATGACCCATGGTCTTCCAAGTTTACAGAAACTGCAGGTAGGCAGACAGAATTACAAAATGCCAAACCAATCCAGGAGGCAGAAGAATGTTAAGATGGGGGGGGTGGGGTATCTTTACACTGAAATGAACTGTATAAAAGTTGGGTGAGCCCCAATATGTGTGTGTGTATTCCCAGGGTAAGGGGAAGCACCCAACTTTGCACTGTTGTACAATAAATGTTCTTTGTTCTCAATTTTTGTCTCGAGCAAAATCTGTGAAGATACTTCTGTTTCTCACAAATGGGGGGTCGCCCGGGATCGCACTCCCTCCACTGACAGAGTACCCAACGATGGGGGTAGGTGCACCCCGGCTGATTCAGCTGGACTCCCGGACGAAGGGTGACTGGTCAGTGGACGAAGCGAATGATATCCGAGAGGAGGCACTCAGAACAAAAGACAGGAGGACGTTAAGGAAGCGTGCTAGGAATAGCTACTATATCCCGGTAAGAGGAATTTATTTACCTGCTGGTATGGGAGGAGTAAGTAGCAAGGGAAACAGTCCTGAAGAAGGACGGGAGAATCAGATACCTAAACATAGTCCGTTAGGATTAATGTTATCTGATTGGGGTGCGGGGAAAACCCGTGGAAAGGATAAACAGACCATTGTCAGGTATTGCTATCAGGAATGGGTTAAGAATCCGATAAGAGGGAGTTTGGTATATTGGCCAAAGTTCTGATCCGATGAGGACTGGATGTGTCAGGCATTGAACATCTGGCCCTATCAAAATCAAGGAGGTAATACCGAGAGCAGAGAATATGCTGCCTGTTGGCTCAGTGGATCATTTGATCAAATGATTTTGAGCGAAAAGGATTATAAGAACAAGAAGGATGAGGAACCTTCTGCCCCTGAAATACAAGGATGGGATGTGTTACATTCCCTTCCTCCACCTTATGCTCCCCCTGTGCCGGCTCCTATCTTCCCCCTCTCACCTACACTTTATCCTTTTTCACCTTCCCCTCTTCCTCCACAGTTAGAGAAAGAAAAAGAAAGTAGGGGTGGTATGGTGACCCGCTCACAGAGTACAAGATTACCGCCTCACTTGACACGAGAGGGAGGAGACTTTGATTATGAGGGTCATTCAGAACATCATAGAGGGGGGGGGGGGAATAAGCCAGAAATTAACTGGATGAGACCTTTACGAGAGGTTCCCTTTGGAGGGATGTGGGGGGTCTTGGATTCATAAATGTGCCTCTGACCAGTACGGAGGTGCGCAATTTTAAGAAGGAAATGACCTCTCTGATAGAAGACCCTCAGGGATGTGCAGAACAATTAGATCAATTTTTGGGACCTAATATATATACCTGAGATGAATTAATGTCTATCTTTAAGACTTTGCTTACTTTGGATGAGCATGGAATGATTCGCCAGGCAGGGATTAGAGTCTGGGATAGGGAACACCAAGGGGGACCAGAGACGATACCTGGAGAAGCTAAATTTCCCCTGGCAAACCCAAATTGGGATAAGACTACTAATGATGGTCGCACGCGAATGGATGAGTACAGGGTTAATCTAATTAAAGGAATGAAGGAGTCGGTTCCAAAAGGACAGAAATTTAAGAAGGCATTTGTGGTTCCCCAAGGTCCCGAGGAGACCCCCTCCACACTTCTGAATAGATTACGTGCAGCCATACAGCAATATGGGGGGTTGGATATAGGATCCCCAGCAGGTGAACATTTGGTATTGATGGGCTTTGTTACTAATTCAGCCCCAGATATCAGGAAGAAATTACAAAAGACAGAGAATTGGTATGAACAGGGAATAACACAGCTTTTACAGATCGCACAAAGGGCATACGTCCAGAGGTCTGAAAATAAACAGAAAGGAAAGGCTAAGATTTGGATGCAGGCAGTCAAGGAAGTTGTGGAGGGACAGCAGGGAAATGTTAGGAGCTGTGTGCTAGCTCCTGGAGATTGGGAGGAGTGCCAGGAGTGGGGAAGTAGAGACCAGAGCAGAGGCAGAGATAGAGGAGAATTCCGGGGACGACGACCAACCCCGGGACCCCGTGGAGACCCTAGTAGAAATTGGGAAACAGGACCATTAGTTTGCTATTATTGTAAAAAGGAGGGACACTTTAAGAGGGAATGCCCAATGCGAGCCAGGGAGACGCAATCTTATGCATTGATGGAGGCAGATTATGAATGGGGGGGTCACGGTTCTCAGCCAATACACACCATGGGGCTGCACGGACAACCATTGATAAATTTAAACATAGGACCTCACGGTGACGAGATGACTTTTCTAGTAGATTCAGGGGCAACCCGGTCTAGTATTTTACAACAGCCCGAGGGTGTTAAAGTCATTTACTTACATAGTTATTAAAATGGCATTTATTTAGAAGAACCCAGGGCCTCTGGTAAAATAATTACCATGAAAGTATATTATTAGACTTAATATTTTCATAATATTTTTGGATTTTCTGTCAAGGTGAAATTACATTGCAAGGTATGATTTATAAAACTATATTGGTGTTATCTCATGGCAAAGACTCCAATTTTCAAGGCATTTTCACCATAATAAAAAAGCTAATAGTATCATGAATGGAAAAATCATCATTTTGAAACCCTTATGTCAATATGATTTGCATCCAAATAAAACATTTAAATTGCTTATCATTTTAATATTAATTTCAAGTTATGAACACGTGGACAATGATAAGGAGCTGTGAGATACAACTTGTATCCCATTCATGTTAGTTAGTGTTCAAACATTTTAGAGTCAGCTTTTTCAATGGATTTCCCACTATTCCACATCATGCACGCATGTCAGTCATCATATACCAAAATGCCCAAATTTTGGAAATATTGGAGAAAATTGGAAAGTGAATCTGTAGTGAAGAAAGGAGGGCAAGATAAAACAGGAGAATTCAAGTCAATGAGCCAAGTGTCAAATTCTGGACCACTGATGGAATTCTGCCAGTGGCATCACCACTGAGGCCACCATTGTTTGGGTACCTCACCAATTAAATGCTGAAGAATTAGTGTTGGCTAAATGCACTATGTGAATGTTGAAGGTGTCATTCTGCCATGGGTCTGAAGCTGTACTGGCTGTTCTCTTGCATGCAGAAAGCATCTTTAAAGCGACACAAATGCAAAAGATAAATGCAGAACAACTTGGATAATCCAACCCCTTTGGGTGTTAATCTCTTTGATGCCCATCGTATGTTTATTTAACTCTCTTACTAAGCTACAGAATAGTATATTTCCTTCTTTGCTTTTCCACTCTTCTACATTTAGAGTTGTGAACTTGTAAAACTCCCTACCACAGAAAGTTATGGAAGCTAGTTCATTAGATGTATTCAAAAGGGGGTTGCATGTGCCCCATGTGGCAAAAGGGATCAATGGTTAGGGAGGGAAAGTAGGAAAGGATACTAAAGTTGAATGATCAGCCCTGATCATATTGAATGATGGACCAGGCTCCTGCAGCTCTATTCTATATTTTATGAGAATAAAATTTTTAAGTGAACCAGTTAGGTTGAAAGGGACAGCTGCAATACACTCAAGTTTCTGACCCATAGTTTATGGGCCACAACCCTGGCTCCAACCATACACTCAGTCCTCAGTCAGGTCCCCACCCCAGCCAGATAATGACCCTTGCCTCTCGCCCCACAACTTGTTTTTACTATAGATCCCTGGCTCACATTCCAGATTAATAAGCGAGTCAGATGCCAAACCACAGCAATTCTAAAACATCTGATACTGGGCAATTGTGATTTTACTGTAAAAATATCACTTTTTACTCTTGATTAGCAGGGAACCTTTTCCATGTGATATTTTCTATCTGTTTCATCATTAAGAGGCTGTGCATTATTTGGAATGTAAAAATACTGTGATACAAAATAAAGAATTAATAATATTTAAAACAGCAAAACAGAATTAGATGTAGATAATCTGGTTAGATTAAAGGGAAATTATATGCAGAAAATGTATTAAAGTTCTGATATGTAACTAATAGCATCGATGCAAAGGAGCTGGGGAATGCAGTACATTAGATATCTGCAAAGCATGCAGTATGGTTTCACTGCTCAACACAAGGGTTTAGGAGTTTGTGGGTTATGTATTATAGGTAAGAGTAAGAAAATAAAAACCCTTCCCTTTCCTGATCCCTCTTATCACCCTTCAGTTTCTGTCTCTACATTGTCCCTCTTCCCCCACCTGATTTTACCTGCCCATCACACTCCTCTTCACCTGATTCTACACAACAGCTTCTGTCTCGCTCCTCAGCCCCACCTTCTTATACTGGCTATCTTATGTCTACACTGTCATTCCTCTTGCGTGGTCCTGATCTTAGAGATCGACTATATCTTTCCCTACACAGATGTTGTTTGACCTGCTGAGTCCGCCAACTGTTCGGCTTTTTTTTACAGCAAAAATAAACAGATCATATTCAAATTCACAAGCTATAAATAGCAGACTGTCTCAAAGATCAGCCTTACTTCATCAGCTATCAATCACTGGGATGAAATGCTGAGTGTAATTATGTATTAGATGCTGCAGAAGTGGTTTTGTGACGGAGCGGCTGCTTTGCTTATGAGATGCAAGATTATCTCCCTTATTTGGGTGACATGTTGAATTCGTGAAAGTTGCCTCCAATGTGAATATTCTTTAGTCTATTGCAGGATCATGGCATTTTCTTTCAGACCTTCTTGTTTCACAGCTGCTCTAGCATGTGTTGCTACAATCTGGCTTTATGGAGTATGCCTTTAAGGGGTGAGACATTTATATGACTATTACACAGTAAAGTGATTCCAGCTGTGTCACATTGGGTGAAGTCCTGTCTGGGACCTCGCAGATTCTGTTTTAGTTCACAATTCTAGGAGTAAATCAAAAAGTGCTTGGATTTTATGTATTTTTAGCTCCTATTACAATTTTTTGAGGGGAGAGAATCTGTTCAGGCCATATGCAACTAATGCATTTGGAGGAACAGAAGTGCAGAAGTCAAGAATGTGATGCAGAACAATAAAGTTTTGGATGATAGATATCCATGTGTCCTCAAGTATAAAACAAATAAAGGTAGCATGCAAGTAGAGCAAGTAATTAGGAAGGCAAGTGAATTACTGCATGGGGTAGAAATGTAAGGAAGCTTTTAGCTGTGTCAGGTTATGGTGAGACTGTGCAAAGAGTACTGCATTCTGTTTTGTTCTAATTTAATGAAAATGTAATTGTCCCAGAATTAGCACAGAGAAGGTTCATTGGATGAGATTTTTTTTTTAATTGTTAAGTAATGGACCAAACACATTTAAGTTTAGAAAAAAAATGTAATATGTTGACATAAATTATATTCTAAGAGGATTTGACCAGATGGATGCCAGGAAGAATATTTCCCCAGAATCAAATCTACAACTATGGGGCTTAATGTTCCTTTGAAAACTCACTAACCCAGACCAAGTCCTTGGCTGTGTCCTGAGAACTTGACAAGCTAGCTGGTGCAATTACTGATGAACAACTTTAACCTTTTACGAGCTGAAGTTCCCACCTGTTTTAAGAATTCCATCTTATCCTGGTTCCAAAGAAAATCAAGACAATATGCATCAATGATTACTATATGTTGGCTCAAACATCTATTATCACAGAGCGTTTCAACGGGTAGAGTTTGGTCCACGGTGTCTCCCGCCTCCCAGAGAGCCTCAATCAACTACAGTTTCCATCAGAGAAACTCTATGATGGAAGCTAGCTCCCTGGGCCTGCACATGCTCATGGTACACTTGGATAATAAGGTTATCTATGACAGATTTCTATGTATTCTTTGCAGCTTCAGCTTCAACATCATAGTCTCAAACAAATTCATCTGCCAACTCCAAAACCTGGGTTTCAACATTCTCTTTTCCAACTTCCTGACCAGCGGGTTATAAATAAATGAGGATCCGTGACAATGATCGTCCATGATAATCCTTAAAACAACTACCTCGCAAAGCTGTGTACTCAACCCCTTACTATACTCCCTCTATACTTGTGGCTGTGTGAGAAATTACCTTTCTAACTCCATCTACCTGTTGGCAGATGATGCCACTGTCAAGTTCAAGTTTATTATATATAGTAGTGTCTTGGAAGGGTGGTATGAGCAGATCATCAATTGTTCAGAAGTCACACTACCTGTGGGAAGAAGTTGTTTCTCAGCCTTATGTTGCTTGCTTGCTCTTTCCTGACAAGAGTAGCTAGAAGATAGCTGCACACGGGGTGATAGAAGTCCTCAACAATTTTGCAAGACCTTTTCAGACAACGGTGCTGGTGGGGAGAGAAGGAGATTCCAGTGATCCTCTCTGCTACTCTCATGGTCTTGTAGATTGACCAATGATCCAATACTTGACACTATATTCACCTGATCAGGACGCTCTCAATAGAGCTCCTGTAAAAAGATGACAGGATGATGGGCAGTAGCCAGGCCCACCTCAGTCTTCTCAGAAAGTGCACTCGATGTTGCCTCTTCCTGACAAGTGAGGAAATCTCCAGGATAGGTCACTTCTTGAGTGAAATCTGAGGAACTTGGTACTCTCTCCACTACCAAGCTTTTAATGTGTAATGGAGGGTGATCGTCCCTGGTCCTCATGAAGTCCATAATCATCTCCTTTGTCTTGTTCATGTTATTCTTGCACTATATCACAAGATTTTTCACGGTGTGACTTATTGTTGCTGATGAGGTCAAGTACTGTTGTGTCCTCTGAAAACTTGATGACTCTGTTGGAGCTGGATCTGGCATTGTAGTAGTGGGTCAGGAACATGAACAGCACTTGGCTGAGCAGACCATCCTGAGGTTTGCCAGTGCTCAATGTTTTGGTGCTCAATGTTCTACTGCTGACCTGAACAGACTGTGATTTTTCTGTTAGGAAATCCAGGATCTAGTTACAGGGAGGGGTGTTGAATCCAATTGAGGGCAGCTTTTCCACCAACCTCTGGGGAATGATCGTATTAAACACCCAGCTGAAGACAATGAACAGTGGCCTGGCTTATGAGGCATCATTTTCCAAGTGTATCAGGATGGAGTGAAGGGACAAGGCGATAGCATCATCAGTGGAACAGTTCTATCTGTAGGGGACTTGAAGTGGGTCCAATGTCTCTGGAAGGTGCACTTTGAGGTGTTCTATCACCAGTGCTTAAAGAATTTTATAATGGTGGATGTCAGTGCTACTGGGTGGTAGCCATTGAGCCCTGTTACTGTTCCCCTCTTTGGTGCCAGGATGATGATGGCCATCTTGAAACCTGTGAGGTTGATGGAATCCTGTAGCAATGTGTTGAAGATATCCATAAGGACCTCTGTTACTTGGTTTGTAAACTCTTTCAGTACCCAACCAGATATGCTGTCTAGCCCTACTGCCTTGTGTAGGTTCATCGTAGATAAGGTTCTCCTCATCTCGACATCAGCTATGCAGGGGGCTCATTCATCAGTGGAACACAGAGTTTTCATCAGCGTTAACCTATTCTCATCAATCCATGGAAAGAAGATGTTCTGTTAGTCCAGTAGAGAAACATCATTCTCTTTGACTTGTAGGGTTGTCTTGTGCTTTGTTATAGTTTTGATCCCTTGCCATATATGCCCTGTATCAGTGGTGTCACACCTATGGATTTTCTGTGCATACCCACGTTTCACCTTCCATGTTGCACGGGGGAGTTCAGATCTGGCTGATCTTGTCTCCTCTCCTCAAGGCAGCATCACGTGTTTTGAGAAGTGCCTGGATCTTTGTACCTAACTATAGTTTCTGAGTTGCCCTGGTTGTGAAGTTGGTTTTATCTCAGTGACATCCTCAGCTGATGTAGACAGTCACTGAGCTCGTGTTCTCCTTGATGTTTACATGACTATTGCAGGTGGTCGCCTCCCTGCAACAACCCCAGTCTGTGGCACTGTTGTGCAGCACCCCCCCTCCCCCACCACATCCTGATCTCCCTGCGAACTGGCTTCATCCAATTTACTAATGATCTGTACATTGGGGTTAGCAGGTCTGATAATTGATCAGAGAATCCAAGGTAAGGGTGAAGGGCAGCCTTGCATGCACCAGCAACGTTGGTCTGCACTTGATCCAGGGTGTTCTCTCCTCTGATGGCAAAGTTGCTATGCTGTTGAAACCATGGTAGAACTGCTTTCAGGTTAGTGTAATTGAAATCACCAACTACAATTGTGGCATCATCAGGATGGGTATTGTGGGCTTCACAGATGGCACTTTAAAGCTCTTTCATTGCTTCACTCTTATTAGCTGAAGTTTGAACGTAAACTGTGGCAATCAGGATATCTGACAATTTCCTGGGGAGGTAGAAAGGTCTGCATTTCACCATCAGGTACTTGATCTCTGCTGAGCAGAAGTTCTTGCAACTAAGACAATTATGCACTAGTTCTTGCTGAGTAAATATACAGTCCTCCTCCTCGAGAACTGCCAGAAGCAGCATCTCTGTCTGTCCTGAAGGAGGTAAGGCCATCAAGCTAGATTGCTGTGTCTGGCATGGATTCCTGGAGTTAAGTTTCTACAATCACCAGAGCAGAGCAGCCCTGCAGTTCTCTCTGGTTCAGATGCTGCTTCAGGTAGTCCATTTTTTTTCTCCAGCAATCTTAACATTTGCAAATAAGATCGATCATCAGGAGCGCAGGTCTCAAGGCATTAACTCGCAGTCTAACCCAAATACCTGCATGCTTGCTGCACATCTGCCTTCTTGCCCAGCATTTCTGATGGCCTCCCACAAATCTCCAGCGATCCATGCTGCGATTTTCTGTAGTTTGTGTTCCATGCTTCATAAATTAAAACGGTCATAGGTCAGGTGTCAAGACATGATGGAATAGGAAGGAGATAGGGACTCCGGTGGCATGGTGTCAGGATAATAACCTCTCCCTTAATGTCAGGGAAACAAAGGAGCTGCTCATAGATTTCATGAAGTTCAGGAAAGAATCGTCCTGAGATGGAGATGATGGAGAGCTTCAAGTTCAAGTTCTTCAACCACATTGACGATACGATTTAAAGAAAAAGTACTAATAATTCTATTTCCTCAGAAGCCTGATAAAATTTGACTGTTCATAGATAACTCATCTAAAACTTACAGGTTTAAATCGAATGGACCAAATGTCACAATAAGCAAACTTTAATCATGATTCCTTATGGGATCATTTGACTACAATTGTTCTTCTATAGCCAAGAAAAACATTAATAAAATACAATGGAAAACTGCATTGCAGTACCCTCTCCCCCAATTTATCAAGCTTCCAAATAATTATTTCTTGTAGTGATATGCTTCAGTTTTTCCAGTTAGAAGGCTCCATCCTACAGCAAGCTTAAATAGAAGACATGGAATATCTTTATCCTATTAGCTTACTGGAAGTCTAAAGCACTGGGAAGTTTGAATCATTAGGGACTTGATGGCTGCTATGGACTTTAATATAGCTTCTAACATTACCTAAGATTGAGGAGAATTCTCTTGGGAGCAAGATCATTCCCTCTCTTGTTAAGTGTTTGGTTCAATTGCCAGAGGGCAAAGCCACAGCAGCAAACTAATCTGTAAATATATGGATCGACCTCTGTTGCTATAAATTTTCCTGTCCCAGTACAACTGCCAACCTAAGACTTAAATTACTGTTGTATGCCTTGTCAGGCAACTTTATAAAATTAAACAAAATGTCAAAATATGATTTTTTTTGGCATCTATTGGAAAGGATCTATTCTTTCTGCCACATCTAGTGTGCTTGGGATTACTGCAAACTGCCAAAATGGTCCTAATTTTTTTTTAACGAGCCTAGAGCAACAACACCTGCAGAGAAAACCTACCATCTCTACTACTTTGGAGATGAATAGCTTAGACCTGCTACATTAGATATTCACCGACTGACCACTTTACTTCAAGAAATTCATTCTTGTTAGCTATCTGTGTTGTAAGTACATTCAAATAAGTTCAGTTTTCAATGATATTCAAGATGCTCAACAACTTTAAAGCTATATTCCATACCAACACCAAATTTAAATGATAGGGTTAGGGCTCGATATAAAACAATGACGAGATGGACTACAGGAAAGATATTTTAAGTCTGGTAGCACAGTGACAAGAAAACAACTTCTGCTGCAACACCCATAAGTCAAATGAGATATTCTGTCATCAATCAGGATAGGAGGCTGGGTCCATACCCCTTATCCATACAAATGATGCTGAAATCAAAAGAGTAGGTTGATTAAAGTTTGTTAGAATAAATATCTCCAATGATCTGATCTGGGACAAACACATTGATGTGATAGTCAAGAAAGTGCACCAACACCTCCACTTTCTTAGAAGACTAAAGAAGTTAGGTGCATCCTCCCTGGCCTCTACCACTTCTACAGGTACATCATACTTGTTGGATGCATCATAATGCAGTATGGGAACTGCCTACTCAAGATCTGAAGAAGCTACAGATAGTGGCAAATGCAGCTCAGAACATAACATAAATTTCCTTCCCTGGATCGCAGGGTACACCTCCTACTGGCTTGGAAAGACAACCAAGATACTGAAGGACCCATCACGGCCCAGATGCACTCACCTCTCCCTGCTCCCACAAGGGAAAAGGCCAGAGAATAGGAGAAAATGCATCAATAGGCTGAAAGGCAATCCCCGAATGAGCCCCATAGGAGAGCTTTCTGATTTTCTTTTTCACTGTAATCCTGAACATTGTAATTTAAAGATAAAAATTTGGCAATACAGCCAGCCCGACACTCTTCTGGGGTTGCATTTGTCACTCTATCATTCAGAAGATAACTTGGAAAGTAAATTATTTAGCCTCTGGTATTTCATCACTGTGAAGTAACAGTCAGACACAAAAGACTTGGATGAAGCACAGGTCGCCTGGTAGATCAGGAGTTTTGTGCTAGGTTTAAAATCATGTTCAGCAAATACTTTTTTATATCAGAAGACCAAAGACTGTCCAAATCCACTGAAACCAATTTTTTTGGGGTGGGGGGGGGGAAAGAGGAAAAGGGGTTCATCAAAAATGTTTGACTTCACTGAGAGGTGGCTCTTTAGGTGTAAGAAGGAATCCCTGTTGCTGGTTCTCTTTTGATTCAAGTCACTGACATTTCAAGGAGACAAATTCTGGATATCCCAAATTCTGCTGTCCCTCTCTATTGGCTACTAAAGAGGTTATTAGGTTAAAAAAAAAGCACCATCCATTGTGGCCAAAGCTTCTCCCTAATTTCTCTAGGAGTTGACAAGAGCTACAATCCACTCCAGTGATATTGTTGCTCAAGAGCTACAATCCATTCCAGTGATATTGTAGCTCAAGAGCTACAATCCACTCCAGTGATATTGCTGTTTCTCACTTTGTGCATATCCTTTTAGATGGTGCTGAAACTAAACTAGATACCTTGCAGTGAGATGGAGGCAAATGCACTGGTGCCAGAGTGTTGACTGAAGACTTCTTTGAAATCCTCCTTCCACGGGTGTGAACTGTCTCTGTACCTCTTGCATTCCTGACTGTCAGTAGGCCCTTGGATATTTGGCTGTAGAGCAGTGGTTCTCAACCTTTTTCTTTCCACTCACATACCACTTTAAGTATTCCCTATGCCATAGGTGCTCTGTGATTAGTAAGGGATTGCTTAAGGTGGTATGTGGGTGGAAAGAAAAAATTTGAAAACCACTGCTTTAATCGTACCTCATTTACGTTATTTTCACGGTTTCATAACTCCAAAAGAAATGGGCCAATGACAATTTTCCTCAAGCAAAATATTTCAGTAACATTTGGGTAAAGAGCAGTGATTCTCAACCTTCCCTTCCACTCACATACCACCTTAAGCAATCCCTTGCTAATCATAGAGCACCGATGGCATGAGGATTACTTAAAGTGGTATGCGAGTGGAAAGAAAAAGGTTGAGAACCATTGCTATAGATGGTATCGACAGTGGGTAAGAACTTATATAGGATGTTGTTGTCACAAAATTTCTGGACCTCTTGTACTTTCCCTACCTACACTTTTTTTGGACTTCTTGTTTCAGGTGCCATTAGAGCTGTTTCTTTTTCCTTGAAGCCTGGCATATTTTCAATTTAAATATGCCAGGTGATTCTGGTTAATATTTCCTAGATCTCCCTATGATTCTTGTCAAACCATTCCCGGTGTATTCTGGTAAAGAAGCAAGATAACTCTTCACAGATGCATCAGGGGGGCCATATATTGTGGGTGCATTTTTGTTTGGGGCCATCAGTTTGTCTGGAGTTTGAGAAGAACTCTGTTTGCAGGAGCCGTGTGATTCTTAGCATTGATCTTCACATGGAAGTTTTTCTTTTCAAAGTTCAAATTTATTGCCAGAGCAAATACATCACATACAACCCTGAGATTCTGTTTCACATGGACCAGGTGGAATTTGTAATTATCTATAACTGTAAGCTGTACTCAAGAAGAAAGACGTGTGCAAAAGGAAGAAATGTAAATGCGGTAAACCAATGTAGTGCCATGATTGGCTGTTGCCAGCTGGTCACATCTCCCAAGACTGATGCCACCCATACCCCCTTTCTCTTTGCTTCAATCAGTTGATGAGGTTGTAGGTAGTTCCTGTCATTAGTTAATAAAAGTCTGATAGTTTCACAAAATCAGCCTTTTGTAATTATTAATGGTGCATCAATTTTATTAACTAAATTTTTTTTAAAAAGCATGGAACAGTACCTGAAACCTGAGAAACTCGACTTTGAACCCCCCGGTCACCCCTAACATGTTCGAACTGTGGCTTCACTGCTTCGAAAATTTCTTGGCGGTGGCCGTGTGTTATATCTTTGTGTTACTTGGGAGGCTTCAAAAGGAACCTAACTTACTGATGCCTTCCACCATTTCAAAAAACTTTTCTCGCGCATCCACACGTGCATACGTGCACGCATGTACACACACGCATGCACATGCATACACACGCACGTGCACACGCACCCATGCACATGTGCACACATACACACGCAGATGCCCCACAGAGGTGCACTACAATTATTACAGTGAAAAGGATGTATTCTTACGTTATTACAAAATAGTTCACATTATCCTGACTATAGAACATCCCTCCTTCTCAAGCTAAAGAAAAATTTAGTGTTCTTTAACACATTCTTTGCAGTGCAACTTAAGTAACTGAACTTATACACTAGTTTATTTACTCAACTATTTTTAAATATATCTTATTGATATTGCACTGGTGGCAGTATGTTCCTTTGCTATCTTGTGGATTTGGCTGCAACCGTTGGGTTCTGTGTTGCTGATACAAGTGTAGGTGATGTTACTTGTTGTGCTTCACCTGACACCTGCTGTGTTGATTTTTCGGTATTAGTGGTTGTGGTCCCTTCACTTAATTCTTCGCGATATTGGTGTTGCAGACTTTGCTCCATTAAAGTTTTCTGTTTCATCACATCTTGTGTTGGACGGATGTGAATTTTGTTCCTCCTCAGCTGATTGCCAGAGACTGTCTCGACAATGTATGATCTTGGTGTCTCAGCTTCTCTGATGTTCTTTGCTGGGGTCCATGTTTTCAACATCAGCCCTTGAATATGTTGAATATGCACATGATGCCCTCTGAAGAGATCTGGCAATGTTTGTGCACGTTTGTTATAATGCTGGCGTGCTTCTTCTTGCATGTCAGCCAGTCTTCTTCTGGGTCTTCTGGAGGGTGTATTTTGCTTGGCAGAGTTGTTTTATATCTCTTGCCATTTAGAAGCTCTGCCGGGGACTTCATGTCACCCCTTAAAGGTGTTGCTCGTAATGATAGACGAGCGAGGTCTGGGTCGTCTTTTTTTTTGCAACACTTAACTGGTGTGTGTTTCACAATTTGCACCTGTCTTTCAATGACCCCTTGTCCTTTGAGATAGTATGGGGATGATGTAGTGATAACAAACCCATACTCTCCAGCCAGCTTTCTGAATTCTTGCCACATGAACTGTGTTCCATTGTCACATATTACTTGCTCAGGTATTCCTTGTTCCTTGTAAGGAGCGCTCTCATTTTACCCTTTTTTTTAAACTTTATTTAAAGATTTTATCACAAGAATAAAAAGAAAAATTACATTTAAAGAAAAGATTAAAAAATAAAATAATAAGATTACAATACAACATTAGTAACCTAACTTAAATCCAATTAACCCCCCCAATACGGCCACTAAGAAAAAATAAAATCTATATAAAAAAAAACCACCCTTTCCCCCCCCCACAAAATAAAGAGTGAAGAGTTAGTAAAATTAATAAAATTATATATATAATAAAAACACTCACCTACAAGAAAAATAATAATGAAAAAAAAGAATCATCAAGTCTAAAATATCACACTTAAAAACATATTTAAGTCAAACTTAATTGCATGTACTTAACAAATGGAGTCCACTTCAGCTTATAAAAAGACATCTTGAATTGAGAAAGATATCTTTTCCATAATTAAACAGGATTTCATCTCTAAGCACCACCTATCCAAAATTAATATATATTTCTATCTTTCCAAGTAAGCGCTATACATTTCTTGGCCACCGCTAAGGCTAAATAGATAAAAGAAATCTGATAATCATTTAATCCTAAGTCAATTAATGATTGCATATTCCCTAATAAAAATATATCAGGATCTAATACAACATAGATATCATATAAACTATTAAATATAGATTGAATACCTTTCCAAAACTGTTGCAATCGGTCACAAAACCAAACAGTATGTAAAAAAGTATTAGCCGTCTGATCACAGCGAAAACAACAATCTAACTTACTAAGACCAAATTTTTTAAATTTCTCTGGTGTTAAATATAATTGATGTATAAAATTATAATTAATCATTGCTAATCTAGCATTAATCAATTTCTGAATACTATTTTGACAAATTTCCATCCAGGCTTCTTCAGCTATTGTAGAGCCTAAATCTTTGTCCCATTTCAACTTATCTTTATCCCAATCTTTCTTACTTTCATTTTCTTGTAAAATACAATATCTTTTTTCCTTTGGCTTGGCTTCGCGGACGAAGATTTATGTAGGGGGTAAAAAGTCCACGTCAGCTGCAGGCTCGTTTGTGGCTGACCAGTCCGATGCGGGACAGGCAGACACGATTGCAGCGGTTGCAAGGGAAAATTGGTTGGTTGGGGTTGGGTGTTGGGTTTTTCCTCCTTTGCCTTTTGTCAGTGAGGTGGGCTCTGCGGTCTTCTTCAAAGGAGGCTGCTGCCCGCCAAACTGTGAGGCGCCAAGATGCACGGTTTGAGGCGTTATCAGCCCACTGGCGGTGGTCAATGTGGCAGGCACCAAGAGATTTCTTTAGGCAGTCCTTGTACCTTTTCTTTGGTGCACCTCTGTCACGGTGGCCAGTGGAGAGCTCGCCATATAATACGATCTTGGGAAGGCGATGGTCCTCCATTCTGGAGACGTGACCCATCCAGCGCAGCTGGATCTTCAGCAGCGTGGACTCGATGCTGTCGACCTCTGCCATCTCGAGTACCTCGACGTTAGGGGTGTGAGCGCTCCAATGGATGTTGAGGATGGAGCGGAGACAACGCTGGTGGAAGCGTTCTAGGAGCCGTAGGTGGTGCCGGTAGAGGACCCATGATTCGGAGCCGAACAGGAGTGTGGGTATGACAACGGCTTTGTATACGCTTATCTTTGTGAGGTTTTTCAGTTGGTTGTTTTTCCAGACTCTTTTGTGTAGTCTTCCAAAGGCGCTATTTGCCTTGGCGAGTCTGTTGTCTATCTCATTGTCGATCCTTGCATCTGATGAAATGGTGCAGCCGAGATAGGTAAACTGGTTGACCGTTTTGAGTTTTGTGTGCCCGATGGAGATGTGGGGGGGCTGGTAGTCATGGTGGGGAGCTGGCTGATGGAGGACCTCAGTTTTCTTCAGGCTGACTTCCAGGCCAAACATTTTGGCAGTTTCCGCAAAGCAGGACGTCAAGCGCTGAAGAGCTGGCTCTGAATGGGCAACTAAAGCGGCATCATCTGCAAAGAGTAGTTCACGGACAAGTTTCTCTTGTGTCTTGGTGTGAGCTTGCAGGCGCCTCAGATTGAAGAGACTGCCATCCGTGCGGTACCGGATGTAAACAGCGTCTTCATTGTTGGGGTCTTTCATGGTTTGGTTCAGCATCATGCTGAAGAAGATTGAAAAGAGGGTTGGTGCGAGAACACAGCCTTGCTTCACGCCATTGTTAATGGAGAAGGGTTCAGAGAGCTCATTGCTGTATCTGACCCGACCTTGTTGGTTTTCGTGCAGTTGGATAATCATGTTGAGGAACTTTGGGGGACATCCGATGCGCTCTAGTATTTGCCAAAGCCCTTTCCTGCTCACGGTGTCGAAGGCTTTGGTGAGGTCAACAAAGGTGATGTAGAGTCCTTTGTTTTGTTCTCTACACTTTTCTTGGAGCTGTCTGAGGGCAAAGACCATGTCAGTGGTTCCTCTGTTAGCGCGAAAGCCGCACTGTGATTCTGGGAGAATATTCTCAGCGACACTAGGTATTATTCTATTTAGTAGAATCCTAGCGAAGATTTTGCCTGCAATGGAGAGCAACGTGATTCCCCTGTAGTTTGAGCAGTCTGATTTCTCGCCTTTGTTTTTGTACAGGGTGATGATGGTGGCATCACGAAGATCCTGAGGCAGTTTACCTTGGTCCCAACAAAGCTTGAAAAACTCATGCAGTTTGGCATGCAGAGTTTTGCCGCCAGCCTTCCAGACTTCTGGGGGGATTCCATCCATACCTGCTGCTTTGCCACTTTTCAGTTGTTCGATTGCCTTATAAACCCCTTTTTTGGTATTGAAAGCACATATTTCTCAAAACTAGTTTCAGGCAATAGAATCATATGCCGACCACATATCTGTTTTACAAATGATCTTAACTGATAATACACAAATACAGAGTTTCCACTAATACCAAATTTCCTTTGTAGTTCCTCAAAAGAACAAAAACATCCTTCGAAAAAACAATCTGATAAATTTTTTATTCCTTTCTTTTCCCATTGTTTTAAAATGATATTGGAGACTGTAAAAGGAACAAGTTGATTATTATATAATGGCAATCACCCAGACCACTTATTTTTAAACCCCAATTTATTAAGTTTACTCGTCCATAAATTCATTAAATGTTTCAATATTGGTACATCATAAGTTCGTAATAAATTTTTATTCCATCGAAACAAAATTTCATGTGGAAATTTTTCTAAAATAACTGCCATTTCTATCTTTGCCCAACTAGGCGGACCCTCCATATTCATTAGAGCACTAAGAAATTTAAATTGAGCTGCCTCATAATAATATTGAAAATTTGGTAATCTTAAACCTCCAAATTGAAAATCCCACATCAACTTTCTCATTGCTACCCTCGGAAATTTTCCCTTCCATAAGAATTCTCTAACTGCTTTATATAAATCCTTAAAAAACAAAACTTTTTTTTTAAATAAGGAATTGATTGAAATAAATATTGTATCCGGGGAAAAATATTCATTTTTATAGTATTAATCCTCCCTAATAACCTAAAGGTAAATCCTTCCACCTAATCAAATCTAATTTAATCTTTTTTATTAAAGGAAGATAATTAATTGAATATAAATCTTGATATTAACATTAATTCCTAAATATTTAATTTGTTTAGTCCACTTCAAATTTATAATATTTTTATATCTTGAATAATCATCTTTACAAATTGACAAAATTTCACTTTTGGCCCAATTTACCTTAAAACCCGACAATTGACCATAATTTGCTAAAGATTCTTGAATTGCTGGTAAAGAAATATCAGGATCCACCAAGTATAATAAAACATCACCAGCAAATAAATTAATCTTATATTCCTCAGTCAAAACTCTCATACCCTTAACCTTTTCATTTTGACGTATTAATTGTGCCAAAGGTTCAATAACTATAGCAAATAAAGCAGGTGACAATGAACATCCTTGTCTAGTAGACCTTGTTAAATCAAAAGATTTCATTTTACCCTTTTGACGAACTATATGGTTTATATGGTTTACAATCATCAATGAAGACTCCTGTTTCCACTTCACCATACCTTATCCAAATATGACCACAGCCACAGTTATCAAGGCCCTCCGGAATATCTTCACTCTCTTTGGGTACCCTGGCTTCAACCACAGTGACCGTGGTGCATCATTCTTAAGTGATGAGTTGTAACAGTACCTATTCGCCAGGGGCATCACCCTGAGCAAGATCACCAGCTACAATCTTATGGGTAACAAGCAGGTAGAAAGGGATGGTATGGAAAACTATCCTGCTGCACTTAGATTACGGGGTCGATCTGTCTTCCAATGGCAGATGTCCTCCCAGACACACTTCACTCCATCTGGTCACTCTTATGTATGGCCACCAACAACACTTCTCACAAGCACAGATGTTTGTTTCCCTCAGAAGTCTTTATTAGGGTCTACACTACCCACCTGGCTTACCTCCCCTGGACCAGACCTGCTACAGAAGCACATCAGGCAGTCTAAGACTGACCTGCTGGTCGAGATGCTCCAGCTTCTCCACGTGAACCCCCAGTATGCCTACATTGCTTTCTCTGATGGGTGAGAGAACATCGTCTCTATCCAGGACCTTGCTCCATTGGGGGCCTCTCCTATCACCATTGACATTCAACAGACAACCCCCCCCCACCCCACTTCAACCTTAGGGGTCCCAGAGCCTGCAGCTGACCACCCACAACCCAGGCCACTGTTGTCACCAACGATCTATCAGCTCCACACTCTCCCACCACTCCACCCCCATGACAAATGGTTAACAGATACACCTCACAAGGTGCTCAGGACACTACAGTGGCCCCCAACCATTGCCACATATCTCGCTGAGGCAGAGAATACTCCCTGATGAACTTAAAATGCATATATATATATATATATATATATATAGTTGTTTCATCTTCTCTTTTTTCTCATCCTGCAGGACTCTTAAAAAAGAGGGGTAAATGCCATTTTTGGCTGCCACCAGCTGGACATGTCCCCCACTGAGATTGATCCTACCCATAGCCCCTTGCATGTTTCACTTTCTCTTGGCTTCAATCAGTTGATGAGGTTGATGGTAGTTCCTTTCTTTAGTTAATAAAAGTCCGATAGTTTCACATTTGTGATTATTGATGGTACATCAGTAATCAAAAGAAAGAAATGTAAACAACTTACTGAGCAAATACTGAAAAATAATATTCAGCAATAAATAAAGTAGGAGTCTGTTGAGTAAAAACCCGCCCTCTGCTGGACATCATGATGCCCATGTCATGATGCCACCCTTCCATATCAGTAACCATGTTAGTCTAATAGAAGTAAAGGATGAAAAAGCATCACGTCTCCAAGTCTTACTTGAGTGAGTGCCTACACAACAGTGGTGCTGAGGAATGAAACAAACCCTACACATACTCTATACACCAACTGTTAAAAGGAAAACAACAGGAGAAAGGTAGAAAATGACTACCTAACAACCCCAACGTTTCCACCAAAAGATCAAGATGAAAGCATGCCAAGATGGCGGAGGTAAAGTTCGGGGAATTCAAGGAAGTAGAAGAAATTTGGGATAACCACATAAAATGATTTAACCACTACTGTGTAGCCCACAATATTGTGGAAAGTCCAGTAAACAGCAAACGTGCCCTCTTCCTCAGTATAATGCGCAGCAAAACATTTGACCTCCTTAAGACCTTGCTGGCCCTGGAGAATTCAGGGATGAAGACATTCAATGAATTATGCACAGATTCTAAGGAACCATTTAAACCCCAAACCACCAGTTATGGCAGAAAGGCACCAATTCTATGCAAGGAGACAAGGACCAGGAGAAACAGTAAGTGAATACCTGGTATCGTTGCACAAACTGGTGGAGCGCTGTCATTTCCAGCAGTTTCTAAATCAGGCACTGTGAGACAGATTAGTGATGGGGCTGGAAAATCGCCAGGCAAGGCAAAAATTATTGGCAATGAATGAAGATGTTACATTACAAATTGTATATAGGACTGCCTGGAGCTCTGAAATGTCAGATAAAAACTTGTATGTGCGTCAACTAGACCTACTGGTCATTAAGTCATCCCGCCAACAATGCTTCCCTGATGGGAAGTACAACCACCAACCAGAAAGCTGTTTCTTCAAAAATTCTAAATCCAACCATTGCAAAGCAGAAGGACATATCAAAGCTAAATGTCCACTTCTAAAGCGCAGGTGGCCTGCAAATAAACAGGCAGCTAAAGTCAAAACAGTTGCAGAGAGAGAGAGAGGCAACCTAGCAACATTGATGATAACAGCCCAACAGCTGACCTTCAAGCTCCTGAAATTTCAACTCCTGAGATATTACACATCCAAGGAATAAATGGAGGAAACACAGCAATCTTTATATAGCTAAAAATAAATGGACACCCATACTAATGGAGTTAGACACAAGGGCAGAGGTGTCCCTAATGCTGTTACATGTAAAAACAACTGAAATAACTCTAAGTTCTGTTACAAGAGACAGAATCAAAGTGTTTGGAAAATGTATGGTCCAAGTACAATACAAACAACAGCAGTCCAGTCAGTCCAGTAACTGAGACACGCAGCCAGGAGGGCAGCAAAGATGGGTAATTGCTGCTGAGGGTCAGCGAAGGCGGGCAGTCACCGCCGACCTGACTATCTTCAGGTCCCAAGCAAAGACCAGCCAAGCAAACCATGCCAAGGCGGTCCAAAAAAGAAAGAAGACCATCTGAACACTTTAAGGACTATGTGTCCTGATTATTATTAAATACTTTCTTTTTATAATTACTCATGAGATGTATTCTAATTCTCATGTCGTCCTGGGCCTGATATAATCTTATTAGTTCGAAGGGGCCAAGTCAGCATTTACTGCACGGGGAGGGGGGAAAAGAGTGTTGGGTATAAGCCCGTCCTCTGCTGGACATCATGACGCCCATGTATATATAACCCATATATACATATATTAGTTGCCCATTCAGAGCTAGCTCTTCAGCGCTTAACGTCCTGTTTTGCGGAAACTGCCAAAATGTTTGGCCTGGAAGTCAGCCTGAAGAAAACTGAGGTCCTCCATCAGCCAGCTCCCCACCATGACTACCAACCCCCCCTCATCTCTATCGGGCACACAAAACTCAAAACGGTCAACCAGTTTACCTATCTCGGCTGCACCATTTCATCGGATGCAAGGATCCACAACGAGATAGACAACAGACTCGCAAAGGCAAATAGCGGCTTTGGAAGACTACACAAAAGAGTCTGGAAAAACAACCAATTGAAAAACCTCACAAAGATAAGCGTATACAGAGCCGTTGTCACACCCACACTCCTGTTCGGCTCCGAATCATGGGTCCTCTACCGGCATCACCTATGGCTCCTAGAACGCTTCCACCAGCATTATCTCCGCTCCATCCTCAACATTCATTGGAGCGACTTCATCCCTAACATGGAAGTACTCGAGATGGCAGAGGCCGACAGCATCGAATCCACGCTGTTGAAGATCCAACTGCGCTGGGTAGGTCACGTCTCCAGAATGGAGGACCATCGCCTTCCCAAGATCGTGTTATATGGCGAGCACTCCACTGGCCATCGTGTCAGAGGTGCACCAAAGAAGAGGTACAAGGACTGCCTAAAGAAATCTCTTGGTGCCTGCCACATTGACCACTGCCAGTGGGCTGATCTCGCCTCCAACCGTGCATCTTGGCGCCTAACAGTCCGGCGGGCATCAACCTCCTTTGAAGAAGACCACAGAGCCCACCTCACTGACAAAAGACAAAGGAGGAAAAACCCAACACCCAACCCCAACCAACAAATTTTCCGCTGCAACCGTGTCTGCCTGTCCCGCATCGGACTTGTCAGCCACAAACGAGGCTGCAGCTGACGTAGACATTTACCCCTCCATAAATCTTCATCCACGAAGCCAAGCCAAAGATATATATATATTTATATATATATAAACCCTTCCACATATATTTAACACTGTGTGACAGTAGCCATGTTAGTCTAATATAAGTAAAGGAGGAGAAAGCATCACATCGCCAAGTCTTAATTGCATATACAACAGAGTCCTTAAATGAGTCTCTGATTGAGTCTGTTGTTAACAAGTCTGATGGATAAGGCGTAGCAACCATTCCTGAACCTGGAGCTATGAATCTTGTGACATCTTTACCTCTTTTCTGATGGTAGCAGTGAGAACAAGGTGGTGTGGATCCTTGATGATTGCTGCTGCTTTCCTACGCCAGCATTTGATGCAGATGTTCTCAATGCTGGGGATAGTTTTGATTGTGATGTGCTGAGCTATGTACACTGCATTTTGTGGTGCTTTCAGCTCAGAGGAATTGATGCTCCCACACCAGGCCATGTTGCAGCCGGTCAGCACACAAGTATAAATTTGTCAGGTTTTCCGATAACAAAGCAAACTTTTGAGGAAGTAGAGGTGTTGACGAGTTTCCTTCACAATGACATTAGTTGGGCAGGTTCACGAAACGTCCTCTAAGACAGTGGCTCAGAAGAATTAAATTTTGCTCACCCTCTCAACCTCTGATTCCCCTAGTGCTCACTGGACCATGCACCAATGTATAATCAACCCTTTGTCTTGGTGACATTAACTGAGAGGTTGTTGCTGGTACATAATTCAACCAAGATTTCAGTCTCCCTCCTGTATGCTCACTCATTGTCATTTTTTAAACAGCCACTATGGTGAAATTTGTATATGGTGTTATTGTTATACCGAGCCGCACAGTCATAGATGTAAATTGAGTAGAGCAATGGGCTAACTATGCAACCCTGTGGTGCTTTGTTGCTGATGGAGATTGTGGAGATGTTCTTGCCAATCCATATTGACTGGAGTCTTTAGGTGAGGAAATCTAGGATCCAATTACACAGTGGGATATTGAGGCCTAGGTCTTGGAGTTTGTTGATTTGTTTTGAGGATAAAATGGTATTGAATGCTGAATGCTGAAGTATGCACCTATGCTGTCTAGATGTTCCAGGATTTTATGTGAAGCCAGTGAGATAGAATCTTCCAGAGACCTATCGTTGCAGTAGGCAAATTGGAATGGATCCTTGTCACTGCTCAGACAGGAGCTGATATGCTTCAACACCAGCTTTTCAAAACAATTCATCTCTGTGGACATGAGTCCCATTGGCTGGTAGTCATTTTGACTGGTTACCACACTCTTCTTGGGCTCTTGAGGCCTGGTTGAAACAAATGGGAACCATGCTCTATGTTGAAGATATCCATGAATACACAAGCTAATTGGTCAGCACAGATTTTGTACTCAGCCAGGTACTCTGTCCAGACCAGATGGTTTCCTTGGATTCACTCTGCTGAAGGCACCCTGCATGTCATCTTCAGATATTTACAGTAGAGGACCATCAGGGGACATGGGGGTTCCTTGTTCCGGTGGTCATAATCGTATGAAGAAAACATTGAGCTCATTTGAAAGTGAAGCTTTTCTTTCTCCTATGGCACTGGATTGGATTTGGTATCAGGTTATGTCATTTAGGCCCTGCCACATTTGTCGGTTATCCTTGATTGTTTCCATTTTCATTCGGAATCTCCACTAACTGTTGGACATGATAGGCAGTGATCAGTTTGGTAATCAGTTGGTAATCGTGGGTACCAATCATGGCAAGATAACACAATCAAATAAGTGTTTGTGCTTGGATCAAGCATATTGCTGTGTCTCAATAAAATTAATCTGATACTTCCGTTCTGGTCCACTCTACATCAGAGAAACTGGGAGACCACTTTGTTGAGCACCTCGGCTATGTCTGCTGCAATAGCGTGGATCTCTCAGTGGCTGCCCATTTCAATTCTCCATCCCATTCCCTTGCTGACATGTCTGTCCATGATCTTATGCTCTGCCAGACTGAGACCGCCCGCAAATTGGAGGAACAACACCTCATCTTCCGACTGGGCACCCTCCAATTGGATGGCCTTAATATCAACTTCTCTGGCTTTCATTAACCCCCTCCCCCTCACTTATTCCCCCAAGACCTTTCCCCAGCTCTGTTTCTCCCCCTTTTCCCTGTCCCCTTTTGCAGAGACATAATTAATTCTCACCTCCCCCCTAATCATATCCAATTAATACCTCTTTTTGGACAGGACTCCTCCCCCAGCCAGCACTCTCTGTATTCTGAGATCTCCTGTTCTTTGCTCATTCTGCTTATTCGTTGAAGAAGGCCTCAGGCTCGAAATATCGGCAAGGTATCTTTATCTCCTATGGACACTGAAAGACTGGCTGCATGTCTCCAGAATTTCAGTGTGTATTTACTATTTCTTGCTGTTGTCAGACTTTTAAATGGATTACTCACTGGTAAAAGATAATGTTTTAGCTGCACTTTTCTGTATATCTTGCAATTTATATTGATGTCATTTTATCTTGCACCCTTTGACTGTAACACTTTTGTTTCATTATTTCACTAGCTCCTGTACTTAAGAATGAGTTGGCTTGCCTTGATATGGCACAAAACAAAGCTTTTCACTGTATTACAATATAGGTGACAATAAACTATTTCATTTAATATACCAGTAATCCAAAATATATAAAAAGCACTAAAATGCCAAAAGTAAATGGCAGATGAAGCAACATCTGTGAGGAGAGAAGAATTAATACATTTGAAAATCAACAACCTGTTATTAAAATTGCTATGCTATTGGGAAATCTGCAAGATTTTTCTTTCCATTTACCTTTGTCAATTTATCTTTTGCACATTAGAAAATGTGCTAACTGCCTCTGAGGAGAGATAGTTATGTAATTGAAAGATGAAATAAAAGCCTTTGTCAAACTAATTGTGGTATTGGCAGTCAGAGATGTAACAATCAAAATAATGCCTGGTAATTCAACGTAACAATGAATCTAATTCAATATAACAAGGTATCCACTTTGTCTTTCAAGTACAATTACATTGGCTGTCTGCAATAAAATTTGTTGACTTCTTTTGACATTTCATCCTGCTTCATAAATCATCCACACAGCTTTTGAGGAAGATATTTGTTAATATATAGAAACATTTTCCAAGTTTACAGTTGGCTTTGAATGTTGAAGTTTTCTATCAGATAGAGAGTTATAGAGTAATCGAGTCATATTGTACTGAAAAGCCCTTTCGCCCCAACTCATTTATGCTGATCAATTTAGCATTCTAGGATATGTCCATTTGCCTGCATTTGGTTTATTACATCTAAGCACTTGCTATCCATTATCTGTCTAAGTGTTTCTTGAATATTTACTGGTAGCTCATTCCAAATACACACCACCTTCTTCCAATTAACAAATTTATCACTTATGTCTCTCTCAAGTCTTTTTACTCTTGCTTAAAATCCAATTTTGGAATCATCTCCCTTGTGAAAGGATTGTGAGCATTCACTTCATCCATGCACCTCATGATTTTATAAACCTCTCTAAGATTACCTCTCTTCTTCCTTCACTCCATGGAATAAAGAACCAGCATATCCAACCTCTCCCTGAAACGCATGATATTAATTATTTTTATATATCAAACAGAAAAAAATGACGAGAAAACTTTCATCAGATTTACAGGACTCCCCAAACATTGGAAAAAACATGCAGGTGGTGTGAATGCTGACCTGATAACTTGTATGAAGTGTTCAAGAAAACTTAAGTGCCATTACCCTTGTGCCTTTCTTGGGATCCCTGCTGTTCAGAGTCTGAATTTACAGCAGAAAATGTGGAGCTTCTCTTTGGAAGCTCAACACCAATATACATAATTTTACCTGTTCAGCACCTGTAAGGAACCAGTTTTGAATCAATTGCTGGTTTATCTTAGTGGCTGTGATGTCTTTACAAAAATTAATCTCTTATTTCTTTGTTTGCTACATTGTCACAACTGGTAACATTTACCCAGCTTCGTAAAATACAGGAAACTGTGTATGTAATCTATGAATGTAATTATTAGCATTTAAAGTAAATTTCTAATGTCATTATGGGAAATTAATCACAGATTGTGGAAGGAGCAGAGCTTACTAATTATCATTCATAGTCCTGTGGTTTGAAAAGAATTAAATAGCTTATCGTGGATTCAGAAAATAATTCACTTCAAATCTATAGTTGTCTCTTCGGATGGACAGATCTGATAGAATCAACAAATCTGTTGGCATACCTGTGAGAATGGCAGGCTGATCTGGCAGAATGAGCTGATTGGTTAAGATATACTGAGATGCTTGATTGGTCTTTCAGATTGGGATAGGTTTACTTGGTTGACTGGGCACTATGGTGACCTGTCACTAACATTTGTCACTCACGCCTGATTGAAGCTGATTTTTTATCTTGTTATACTTATTGCGCCTCATTAGCCTCATCTTTTTGGAGATGAAAACAGAAGAAACAAAAGCAGGAGAAGGCTATCACCCTTTCAGCCTTGCCTGCCATTCAATAAAGTCATGGCTGATCTTTCACCTCAACACCATTTCACAACATTAATGCCATAACCTTTTGATTCCCTTAGTATCTAAATATCTTTTGATTGTGTTAGATTGTATTTCGTAACTCTTTTGTTTGGATTGGGACACTTGGTATTTGGTGATCTGGGAACTTTGACTGTGCAAATTGCTATTGAATGATCAGTGATTCATTGGTACAGAATTTCCAAATGTGTACACAGTTTTTGGTGTGCAATGTTGGGATTTACCCAAATTTAAATCTTTCAAAGTCTGTCAGCCTCAGAAAAATATAAATGACAAACTCTCAAATTTTAATCAGTCAATTGGCTCAGCAATTTTATGGATATTTTTTTAAATGCAAGTGTTATACTTTCCATTTAAGATTCATTCCTCGGGAGTTTTTTTTTTATAATGAATTGGTTATACATTCTTACAAAAGAAAAAAAATCGGAGTCATTTCTGTGATGCAGTGGAGAATTTTGAAACTCATGCATGTGTCCTTATACATTTGATTGTGAAGGACATCATAGAGAAAAAAATCATTGGGATTCATTCACAAGAATATTTTATCTGTAATCCAAGGTCAAACAAATGACTCAGAGTAAATTATTGAATGTTTGATTGCTTGTCATCAGACCTCAATGATAAAGATGCAAATTGTAAGTTGATAATTAAGCGCAACATTTACACTCTCATGTTTACCTATTTTTTCTAGAGCATTCTTTGATCTGTCCTGGATTTTTCCCTTGGGCAACTTTAAGAAGATCACCAAATTCTGTAAAAAAAAAGCTGCAGCATTTTAAATGCTGACCAGATGTCATGATTGTTTTTATGTGCTGACTTAAAAAGGCCTTGTAATGAATGGTACTCCATAGATCATAGTGATCCACCTCGAGAGACCAAATTAATTTCCATTCTGAAATTCTACCAGTTATGGTCATTTACTGGCTTTTGTGAAATGACTTAAACCTTAAATCGTGTTGCTTTTAGGCACAAGGTGATTTCAAGGAAATAGAAAAGGAGAGTTCGCTCATTTCAGGCCAATGGGTACATACCTTGAGAAGTTTAGGAAACTGCCAAACACACATTTGTACCTCTGATGTAAAATATGCTTTCAGATAGATGCCTGTTGACTTAATACAGGGAATGCATTTTCTGCAGTGTACGACATTGCAGTTTGAATCATTGCCCTGCATCACCCTAAGTATTTAACTCGTTTGACTTCTAATTAACATAATTGGAACCATAAGATTACCAATTAACCATGCCACTTTAGAAATACTACAGCATGGAACACTACAGCCCTTGATGTACTGATTCATTTCCTTAAAAAAACACTAAACACTAAACCCTCAGTAACCTGTAGCCTACTACTCCACCAAACTTCCATTAACGGTAATAGGGACTCCCCCATGTTTGTGGGTGGTGGCCGACATGGCAGATAGTAGAAAAATTGGTATCACTGGTGCAGGATCGGACATGCACGGTGGTCACGGATCACGCCGTACTACTGCTGCTCAACTCAACATCGACACAGCATTTCACCACAGGATATGAGGTGGTACTGTTATCCCGATCCAATTACACTTACAAAAGATCAGGCTTTTACAACCCTGCCCATCTATTGCCTGAAACAAAAGAGGAAGACCACAAAGGACACGACTGTGTGGCACTTACCGAGCTTGTGACCAGCCTAAGACCTGACCTAAAGACTGACCCAATAGAAACAGGTATCATCTTATACGTTGACGGGTCTTCACACCGGACCTGGGATGAGGTGCTATATGAAGGGTACGCTATAGTGAATGATGATGAAAATATCGAAGCATATGCCCTTCTGGAAGGCACCACTGCACAAATGGTGGAACTGTTCACCTTAACTAGAGCGTGTGTATTGGCAGACGGAAAAAGAGATAATATCTATACATTCTCAGTACGCTTTTGGGGTGACCCACAATTTCGGCCAGATATGAAAAAATAGAGGGTTCATTACACCCAGTGGGAAGCGGATAAGACATGCAGAAATGATAGAGGGACTATTAGAAGACATCCAACTCACGGCGGAGTTGGCCATTGTTAAATGTCAGGCTCACACCAATCAGAACGATCCTGTGTCAAGGGGAAATGAGAGGGCCGACATGGTGGCCACACTAGTCACCAGCAAACAGAACCCCATGTTACCTCAAGCGAGAGATCAATACTCCCGAGCAATACCAAATGATGCAGGAATTAGAATTGAAAACTGCACAGGAGAGGGTTTCTGCCCAAGAATGGCATATGTGGGAAACCCCCAGATTCCAAATGGTGAAAGGCATATGGAAAAGAAACGATCGTTGAGTGGTGTGTCCAAGAAGCCTGTACCGACCTATAGTGCAGTTTGCACATGAACAAGTCCATTTGGGAAAGGCAGGAATGTTACATAACATAAAGCAAATTTGGTTTGCACCTAGAATCTCTACCAACATAGAACGGCAGGTGAGAAAGTGTCTGATCTGTCAGCAAAACAATTGGGGGTGCTCGCCTGCCAAATTTGATAAACTTCCCCCTGCTCACGCCCCTTTTGAGAATTTGCAGATTGACTTTGCCCACATGCCAGCTTGTAGAGGGTTTAAATATCTATTAGTGATCGTTGACATGTTCACACGATGGATAGAAATGTACCCGACAAAAAGGGATGACGCTCAGATGGTATCTAAGATTCTAATGAAACAATTGATTCCCCGGTATGGGATCCTGCGGGGAATAAATAGCGACCGAGGCTCCCACTTCATGTGGAAGATAGTGACTGCAGTAAGCAAAATAATGGGCATAGATTAGAAATTCCACATACCGTATCAGCCTCAATCTTCTGGTATGGTGGAGAGATTAAATGGAGAAGTAAAAAGGGGATTGGAAAGAACTTGTGGCGAGACAGGACTACCCTGGCCAGAAGACTTGCCTATAGTATTATACGCCCTACTCAATCAGGCAAATCGGAATATAAAATTGACACCACTCGAGGCTCTGATGGGGCGCCCTATGAGCACAGGAATAAAACCCCCTACGATGCCGGAAGAGGTTACCAAGGTTTGGATACAGGAAAGCACCCTAGCATATGCCCAGAGGTTGTGTGAGGCTACTCTTTGCAGATGATGCCGCTTTAGTTGCCCATTCAGAGCCAGCTCTTCAGCGCTTGACGTCCTGCTTTGCGGAAACTGCCAAAATGTTTGGCCTGGAAGTCAGCCTGAAGAAAACTGAGGTCCTCCATCAGCCAGCTCCCCACCATGACTACCAGCCCCCCCACATCTCCATCGGGCACACAAAACTCAAAACGGTCAACCAGTTTACCTATCTCGGCTGCACCATTTCATCAGATGCAAGGATCGACAATGAGATAGACAACAGACTCGCCAAGGCAAATAGCGCCTTTGGAAGACTACACAAAAGAGTCTGGAAAAACAACCAACTGAAAAACCTCACAAAGATAAGCGTATACAGAGCTGTTGTCATACCCACACTCCTGTTCGGCTCCGAATCATGGGTCCTCTACCGGCACCACCTACGGCTCCTAGAACGCTTCCACCAGCGTTGTCTCCGCTCCATCCTCAACATCCATTGGAGCGCTCACACCCCTAACGTCGAGGTACTCGAGATGGCAGAGGTCGACAGCATCGAGTCCACGCTGCTGAAGATCCAGCTGCGCTGGATGGGTCACGTCTCCAGAATGGAGGACCATCGCCTTCCCAAGATCGTATTATATGGCGAGCTCTCCACTGGCCACCGTGACAGAGGTGCACCAAAGAAAAGGTACAAGGACTGCCTAAAGAAATCTCTTGGTGCCTGCCACATTGACCACCGCCAGTGGGCTGATAACGCCTCAAACCGTGCATCTTGGCGCCTCACAGTTTGGCGGGCAGCAGCCTCCTTTGAAGAAGACCGCAGAGCCCACCTCACTGACAAAAGGCAAAGGAGGAAAAACCCAACACCCAACCCCAACCAACCAATTTTCCCTTGCAACCGCTGCAATCGTGTCTGCCTGTCCCGCATCGGACTGGTCAGCCACAAACGAGCCTGCAGCTGACGTGGACTTTTTTACCCCCTCCATAAATCTTCGTCCGCGAAGCCAAGCCAAAGAAGAAAAAAAGTGTGAGGCTGCCCTTCAAATGTATGATAAGATGAAAGCTGCCCAGGGACCATGGCTGGAGGAAAACACCCACCCATTTTTACTGGGAGATCAGGTAATGGTGAAAGTGCTCACGACTGTTCCTTTCTCCCCTAGGTGGAAAGGACACTACCAAGTCCTCCTAGTCACAAGAACCGCCTTAAAGTTAGATGCACTGGATGGCTGGATCCACGCAACCCGGTGTAAGGCATTCCGGGAGGATGATACAGACAAAGGCGATGCTTGCATGCACAACGATCAAGATGTTGGGGTTGTTAATGGGGGGAATTGACGAAAGTAACCACAGAGGAGACAGTTGAGATCTTTCCCGAGGAGAACCCCTACGCTAAGGGGTACTGGGACAACTCCACTATGTATTGTAGAATCATCTGGAATGGGGATCACTCAGGGTTCCTGGGGTGCGGGACGTCGCCAGAACTAACAATAAGACCTCTCTAATACAAAACCGAGAACCTTACAATGACCTTTAGACCCCTGTGCCCCCTGGAGCTGAATGAATGGTGGCATCAACAGTGAGCAGGTCCCTACTGGTGCAAAATGTGACGAGGGGGAAATGTTTTCCCCAACCTATTCTGATGGATTGGGGTTTGCAAAAAGGGAGCGGTCAATGCGAATTATGCTTATGCCTTTTACCAAGAGGATGAGGACTTAGCCCCAGTACCAACAACAGTGGGCCCCACAGCAGTAACCATAAACCTCCTATCCACAAGGACAGCTGCTAGCCCCCCTGCAAACATACCAATATTCCCCACTCCCATAGATACCCAGGGCAGACACTTATATCGCCTCTTTGAGACTTGCCAGAAGGTGTTGCAGTCGTCCCCACTTATAAACCTCACCCTCCATATATGGTATGATACCTCACACAATACTAGAGCCTGCCAGAATGTCTACCCTGGACTAAAGGTGGCTAGACGCCATGGTAAATGGGGACTAGTAGAAGGAGTCCTGGGATGCGTAGGGACTGGAATGGGAATATTGAATGCTGCAGATATTGAGACACTACAGAATAAGATACAGAAGGTAGGGACTAAGTTTGGGTAAGGAATCAGAATCAGAAATGCTGGGAAAACACAGTGGAGGAGGAGGAGATAGAATTGGGATATCGGGCCTAAATGCAAACATGGACCCATACCACGCGACTGATGGCTGAGATAGGAAATGTCATTGGGGAAACCACAGTGGTGCACAACTATACTAGATGTGTGCTCTCAGAGATCTTGATTCAGTTACTACGGGCAGAACTAGAAAGAAAGGTATTGTCTCACCATACAGCAACTTGTAAAGTTATGTTTAACCTAACACAGTATTGGTTCCACCCAGACCCGTAGCATACATGCTGTGACCGTAATGTCACCATGCAGCAGGTGAAGGGACAGAATGCATCCACCTGCTACCAGTTCGTGCCAGTCTCCCAACTGTTCAGAGCCAAATTCTGGGAGCCGATATTCTGAGGAACCTGGGTAGATGAGAACGGTCGCACACACACCGAACAGTCTTGTGCCCAATGGTCTGACGGGATGCTATGTCCACTACATTCTACTCTGTATGACCCACGCACTATGAGACATACAGAGGGCAAGTATACTTGGATGCTAGTGGCCGTAAACCGAACCGTTGTAGTGGAGTTGCGATCCCATGAAGTATGTATGTACAGGCATTCAGAAATAATCGTGAACAGCCAAAAGACACTCTCTCCCCCTGTTCATGGTTGTTTAGGAAAGGTCTACACAATCCATATCCCTAGGGAGAATCATCTTTTTCGCATAGGTTCTATGGCACAGGTTAGTGAAGACAGAACTGCCCATCTCAACCCCTTACTCGGGCCGATGGTGAATTATAGCCAGTTGCAGTAGTTACTGAAAGAAAATTAGCAAATCTCCATAATGCTCCAGAAGCTAGGGTGCACCTTAAGCCAAGCTAAGGTTGACCTGACTTACAAGGAGGGACAACTGGTGCGAATAGCTGACCAGGTCACGCAGCTTAGTGTCCAACACTGGTGGGGCAATTTTAAGGGATAGTCACTGTAATGGAGGATTAAAACCATGTACTCAGATGCTTTTTGCTTATGTGGAACTGACGACACTGGGTCCACACGCAGGTCACCTTACTTTCAGAACTAGCAGATGTAATTAAACTCAGCCATGGGGACTTATCTGAAGATACACTTTGAAATGGAATTCCACCGTGAGGCCCAGGGAAAGCAGTTGTCAAATACGACACTCTGAAATTGACGTATTGGTCACAACCTGTCTTGCTCAAGAAGTTTTAATGAGTCCTTGTATCTACGAGATAAACCAGGATATCATAGCATCCTGCTCCATAATAATTAATCTTCTAAATTGTAGAATAGTATGCTCAGCTTTGATTTTGACTGACAAATGTTAGAGGGAGTGGGTGCATGATTAATTGTTTTTGGGGTATAAAAGTCTGTGGTCCTGCTGCAAGTTTAGACTCTCCGAGGGGTGGGAACACCCCTTGTCAAGAAGGAAGAACAGCCAGAGTCCGAGCAACGTCCCGGTCGGGGGAGGTGGAGAAGCTGCTACCAGCGTCCTGACAACCTACTACAAGTGTGCAGTCGTTGCCTCGCTTCGGCAGTTGGGACCAGTCCAAGCGTTGATAAGTATAGTTGGGAAGGGCTTGCATATTGTAGTGTGAAATCAGCTTTTGAATTAGTAATAAACATTTGTATAAACTGAACTGCTCTCGGTGTGTGTGTCTATTTTCTTTCGGTAGCTAAAACACTGTGACCAATCTAAAATGAACAAAATGAGAGGTATAAGTTTACCCAAGACAATTGGCGCTGCGAGCAGGGTTGGTCTCAAGATGTTTCGCCGAAAGAAAGAGGTGAGCCCTGAGCAGTTCTTGATTCCTGGATGGACTTCCAAAGACGATGGGTTTGGCATGTTGGCCAATACCCTGTCTTTGTTGGGACCACCCATTAGTTGGGATGAGAAGTTAGACTCATCAAGTGCACCTCTGGGAGAGCGGGTTGCCACTCTCCTTCGAGAAAGTAAATTTCCTGATAAAAAGGGAATGCTGACGAATGGTTTTTGGTTGCTGGCCACAGCATTACGCCACTCCGTTCAGCGTGAAGCAGAATTAATTCAAAGAGAAGTAGAATCTCAGTGCAAAAGAAAGCAATTAGAGGAGGAGCTGGAAGTCCTGCGACAATGCTGTTCCATGATGAGCGAGATTGTTCGTACCAGTCAGGACAGAGCCAAAGAATGGGAAGATAAGCATGTCCAAATGATTTGCCGTAATATTAAACTCCGGCAGCAGCTCTGTGCAGATAAGGAAAGGCATGGAGTAGAACCCGATCCATATCGTATTCATGCCATGATAAGGAATGGTGACGATCCTGATGTAATTGAGGATTGGGATGGGAATATCTGGAATGACAATGGTAATAATGCAGATACTCCTCAGCATGTGTCTAACATACTACCCTCTCCATCTGCTGTTCATGCCCGCCCTATAAGGCAGCAGATTTCCCAAACAGACAGAAGGGGGGATGATGTAAGGGTAGAGATGGAAGGGATAGATACCCCGGTTTCCCATGTGGACCCAGGGGAAAATACCCAAACCCCTGCTTATGCTCTATGGCCTACTCCCTCTGTTGGATGGCCTCCACCTCCTCCCCTAGACTGGGTGGAGGACCCTGTGAGCCAAAGTGGGAACAGGGGTCGGAAGGAGTCAATGATCCGTGATTTCTCTGTAAAAGAGCTGGCTGCCATTGGAGATCGATTTAGGCAAAAAGCAGGGGAACATCATCCCCAGCTGCTGAGTCCTCCTGGCCCAGCTGTGCTTTCTGCTCCCACTGCTGCTTCTATCGAGCTGGCTTCTCCTGCTCCAGTTACTCATGATGAGGTAAAACAATGGGTTAAACAGGCTCTTAAAGATAACAATAGCATGTGGTCCTGGAAGCCCCCGAACCCTTCTGAAGCCTGAAGGTGTGGGCAGGATTCCCGTGTCTACTCCATCGAGACACGGCGCACACACGGGGATCCGCGGCCCTACATACCGTTAACAATCCACTGGGGTGGGGGTAATGATCGCCAATACTTGGCTTTGGTCGACACCGGTGCAGAGCACTCGGTGATTCCTGGTAATCCAGACCTCTGGACTGGACCGGCCTTTCGAATAGAGGGGTTGGGAGGAGCGGTCACCCTGGCAAAGGAAATAAAAGTCTGTGCCATGGTGGGTGATAGCCCTTCCCCTGTCTGGTTACATGCCCTGGTGGCTGCTACTGACGAGTGTATCCTGGGTATTAATATGTTGGCCGGTATGGCCCTTAATACTAGCCAAGGGGGATTTGAATTTGGAATTCGAACTATTACAAAAAAACTAGTAGTGGGTCAGGCTAAGTGGGATCCTGTGATGGTGCCAGCCCCCATGAAACCAGTGTGCATTCCACAATATCATCTCCCTGGGGGGCAGGAAGAGATTACTGCCACCATCGATGCTCTGCAAGAAGAAGGGGTAGTGAGGCCCGCAACGTCGCCCTTTAATAGCCCTGTTTGGCCGGTCCAGAAGCCAGACGGCTCCTGGAGAATGACAGTTGATTATCGTTTTTTGAACAAACATGCCCCACCACTTGCTTCAGCAGTTCCGGACATTGTCACCCTTATTGAAAACATTGCTACTGGGAACTCAGGAACATGGTATGCTGTCATTGATCTCGCTAACGCCTTCTTCAGTATTCTTATAGCTGAGGACTCACAGGATCAGTTCGCCTTTACCTGGAAGGGGCGCCAGTATACCTTCACCCACCTTCCAGTATCGCCTTCCCTTTCAATTCACCATTATATTGATGATGTGGCCTCCTGGAGCCTCTGGCAGAAACAAGAGGGTCGCCGAGTCCCACTAGGATTCTGGTCACGTACCATGCCTGAGGCTGCCACTCGTAATTCTGTTTTTGAACAACAGTTACTAGCCTGTTACTGGGCCCTGCTAGAGACTGAAAGAATGACAGGCGATGCAGATGTTCAATTGCGACCTGCACTTCCTATAATGAATTGGGTCCTGGCTAATGATGCTAATCTAAAGATCCGGCGGGCTCAGCAGTCTTCTATTGTTAAATGGAAGTGGTATATTCAGAGTCGTGCGACCAGAGGGCCTGAAGGGGTGGGCCGCGTACACGAACAGGTGGCTTACCATCCCAGGTCAGGAACTCAGTTATCGGAGGAGGGGGATGGTGGCTCCAGTCAGTATGCTGAGTTGAAGGCAGTCACTTTACCACTAGATCCCCATGATCACCCTCTTCGCCTGTTTACTGATTCCTGGGCTTTGGCTAATGGACTTGTGGTATGGATGCCTGATTTGCAAAAGAACAACTGGATGATACATGACCGCCCAGTATGGGGCAAAGAGTTGTGGCAGCTGTTGTGGGATGCTTCCCACCATCGTGAGATAACCGTTTATCACGTTGATGCCCATACCAATATGGCGACTAACATGGCACAACATAATGCAGTAGCAGATCAGCTTGCCACTATCAGCTGTGCTGATACCGTCCCCCTGGCTCGATGGGCACATGAACAGAGTGGTCATTTGGGGGAGAAGGGATCAGCTATGTGGTCCCGTACACATGCTTTATCCATCCATAAGGATGATGTCCGCATGGTCGTATGTACATGCCCAGATTGTCAGCTTGTGAAGTTCCATACCGTTCCACCTGGTCCGCATGGCCGAATAAAACGGGGTGCTCACTCAGCTGCGGTCTGGCAAATTGATTACATAGGCCCCATGCTAGACTGCATGGGTAAATATTACGTCCTAGTAATGGTTGACACCTTTTCGGGCCTGGTTTTTACTTTTCCCACCAAGACGGCTGACCAAGCTAGCACTATCCAAGGACAAAACCATTTGATTTATCGTTATGATGTTCCAGAGGAGATTCACTCTGATAATGGCTCGCACTTCTCCGGGAAAGCAATCTGTGATTGGGCAAATGACAACGGTATTTTATGGGTCCACCATATTCCTTATTACCCGCAGGCTGCCGGGTTAGTTGAACAAATGAACAGCTTACTGAAGGAACAAATTCATTTGTTAACATCACTGGGGACCCAGAAGGGATGGTGCCATGTGCTGCAGCAGGCAGTCGACAATTTGAATCATCGCCCTTTAAAAGGAGGTACACCTTTCCACCGACTTCTTCACGCTCCTGAATTACAGCCTATTCCAGAGGAATAACAGTCATTGCCCCCCATCCCCGAACTAGAGAATGTTGGACAAAAGGTATGGGTGGCACCACCAGGTAGTGGCCCTCCTGTAAAAGGGGAAATAGTGACACCTGCCCAGGGTAAAACTCGGTGGGTAGCTATTGAGGGACAGGATGATTTAGTCTGTTTAAACACTGAACGCTTATGGTATCGTGAGTGACATGTGTCAGGCTTCTTTGTTCCAGGTTCTCCATTTTACACTCCTGGTGATCTGGCTTAACAGCTGCTTTGATGCCAGCAATTGGATTTGTAATGTCGAGGACGTTCCAAGGGAGTTCCCCGTGGGAAACACGGTCCGATGCATTACACCAAGGAAGTCCTCGGTCACCAGCCTCAAGTGCAGCTTATATAAATATGTTATTGTTCAGCATGTTTCAAAATCTGTTCGTGAGCTCCAGTATCTGGGTATTGTGGCCAACAAGGATAATTTGAGCCTTGGTTGGAATCCTTTCTCATGGCTAACTGCTACATTTGGGGGAGTGGGCCACACTATCCTCCGTTGGTTGCTCGCGTCATTGCTTATCTTTGTAATTGTTGTTTTGATTTCTCTTTTTTCGCTCCCTCTGTACTCAAATACTGGTTAGGCCTCGCAAATGACAGATTGTGACCAAGGGGTGGAATGTAATGGAGGATTAAAACCATGTACTCAGATGCTTTTTGCTTATGTGGAACTGACGACACTGGGTCCACACGCAGGTCACCTTACTTTCAGAACTAGCAGATGTAATTAAACTCAGCCATGGGGACTTATCTGAAGATACACTTTGAAATGGAATTCCACCGTGAGGCCCAGGGAAAGCAGTTGTCAAATACGACACTCTGAAATTGACGTATTGGTCACAACCTGTCTTGCTCAAGAAGTTTTAATGAGTCCTTGTATCTACGAGATAAACCAGGATATCATAGCATCCTGCTCCATAATAATTAATCTTCTAAATTGTAGAATAGTATGCTCAGCTTTGATTTTGACTGACAAATGTTAGAGGGAGTGGGTGCATGATTAATTGTTTTTGGGGTATAAAAGTCTGTGGTCCTGCTGCAAGTTTAGACTCTCCGAGGGGTGGGAACACCCCTTGTCAAGAAGGAAGAACAGCCAGAGTCCGAGCAACGTCCCGGTCGGGGGAGGTGGAGAAGCTGCTACCAGCGTCCTGACAACCTACTACAAGTGTGCAGTCGTTGCCTCGCTTCGGCAGTTGGGACCAGTCCAAGCGTTGATAAGTATAGTTGGGAAGGGCTTGCATATTGTAGTGTGAAATCAGCTTTTGAATTAGTAATAAACATTTGTATAAACTGAACTGCTCTCGGTGTGTGTGTCTATTTTCTTTCGGTAGCTAAAACACTGTGACCAATCTAAAATGAACAAAATGAGAGGTATAAGTTTACCCAAGACAGTCACCCAGAGCCTCGTCCACCTTACACCTTGCATGGCACCCTGTTGTGATCTTGTTTGTGGCCTTAGTATCCTTACTCATGGTGATAATTTGCATGTGGGTTAGAGTGCGCACACTCTTAGGACAGGTTAACGAGACAATAAAAAGGGTACAGCGCCGAGTGTATCAAGAGGCCATATCTAATCGCTAGGACAAAGAGGATGCTCCCTTAGTGGTGTAGATCTTTGATCTACAAGGAGGGAACTGTGGAAGGGAACATGACTTTAATAAAGTAGACTCCAATACAGAAGAGGGTGAGGGAGTAACTCACACAAAGTTGTTGGAATGTGATAAGGATGCATCCTTGTATGTTTCCTGCTTTTCAATCTGTCTTGTAACTGTATTGTGTGAGAGGGAGTACATATCCTGTAGTAATTGATTAAAGACTTGTTTGTTTCGGGTTATAAAAGCTTGTTCTCTGCCTCATATGGGCAGAGTCTCTGTTGTGGACTCTCCAAGGTTAACCTTGTCAATAAACTCTTCTGAAACGATCTCCCGGGCTGTGTTTTCTATTTAAGTAATTATAGAGTCCCGAAGAAATCAGCGACACTGATCAATACATTCTTCCATTTTCTGTATACATGTGAAAAATCTGTGCCTCTCAAATGTCATGTTACATTTAGGTATGTACTATGCCTCAAACTTTTCCATTATTTTTTTCCTGTTTCATTTTGTCTCCTTCAGCAGGAAATGTGAAGTTATTATACAGCTCCAGGGCTTCATCACCAATGACATGTAAGAAAACTGTCGCTTTCATGTTATCTCTTTTCTATTCAGCTCTGACTACCACTAAATACAATCCAAACTGCCATTTAAATCGGTTCCAATTTTCAGCCACATTACCTGTCAGCTGAAGTTTCACTGGTGGATGCAATCTTTCCATTTTTCACTGTGTTAACCTCTCTTCACTGATCAGTTGCTGACTTTAGATTTTACCTTTTAAAGTAGTTCCTTCATCCCACTTCTGACACCATGTTTCATCTTGAATTCATATGTCTGAGTTCTTAAGACAACACATGGATCAAGGAAAAGTTTCTTTACTTTAAAGTTGATATTAACAGCATTATGAGGCAGGCAAGTCTCCATTACAGCTCCAGCATACTGTGTGTCTCCTGCTCTGTGTCACTCCCTGATGGCAGCCAAGTATAATCAAACAGTTAGGCATTGCTAGTTGCTTTGCAACCACGATCATTATCATTACATAAAACACACCATTATTGTTATATATTAGCAGTAAGCCTAAGATTTAAGCCTTTCACTGCCTCAAATTTCAATGACTAAACAGCAGAGGATAAAGACATGCATTAAAACATTTCAAAGTACCCCATAGAGCATTGGATTTTATCAAGCAGATTGAAAAAAGAAACCCCAGTAATGAGGTGAGACGAACTGCTTAATGATATCAAGGATCATTTGGCAACCTTATAAAACAAGTCAATGGAGATCTAGGGAAAGATACCAGAATCATACTTGACCACACTTCTTTGAAGCCAAAGTTCTTATTACCCTGCATAGAACATATAACATAGAAACAAGTTCTTATGCCCACCATTTCTACACCAAACATGAAGTAATTCTCAACTATTCCCAAATGGATGCACATGGTCTGTGTTTTGTTATTCCCTGTGTCTGTCTAAATGCCTATTAAATTTTGCTATTGTTTCTTCTTCCACTCCTTGTCAGTGTGTTCCTGCTAAGTACCATTCTCTAAACTTGCTTTCACACATCCCCTTTAAGTTTTCACCCTCTCAACTTAAACCTTTTCATTCAAGTGTTTGATTTTTCCACCCAGACTACCTATCCTATCTATTTTCCTTAAATTTTATAAACTTCTTTCAGGTCATGCCCCAGCCGCTGATACTTTAGTGAAAACAATCCAAGTTTGTCCAACCTCTTCTTACAGCTAATCACTCCAATCCAGGCAACAATCTTGGTGAGTTAAATAGGAAAGTCTACAGTTGCTGTGATTGTAGTGCAATACATAGGAGTGCTGGCAAAACTCAGCAGGTCACGCAGCATCAATAATAAGTAAAAGAAACCAACATTTCAGGTGTGAACACTGTAATGCAAGCCACCTTGGTACCATCTCCAAAACCTCCTCCTTGTTCCTACATTGTGGCAAGCACACAATACTACAAATCTGGCCAAAACAAAGTTTCAGACAGCTACAACATGACTTCCCAACTTTTATATTGAATACCTTCTTTAACACCCTATCTTTTTGTGTTGCTGCTTTCATGGAAATATGGACTTGAATCTCAAGTTCTTTCTGTACATCAATGTTTCTAAGGGCTCTGCCATTTACTATATATTTTCTTCTTGCATTTCATCTCTCAGAATGCAGCACCTCACACTTGTCCAGATTGGGATCATCAGGATGAAATCTTCTCATTAATTATTGTTAATTACTTTATTAATAATCTTCACTCAAGATTGAAGATGGAGCATTTACCACTATATCTAGCCTTTATGGGATATTTCTTCAATGAAATATTAACTTAACTTCCTTATCAGCAAGTGTGCTTTCTCCTTTCTCTGACTTAACATTGAACTCCACTACCTGTGTGTCACAAGTAGGAAGTATGATGAAATAAATAAAGAGTGGTGGATAGATCACTCAATGTTTAGAATACTAAATGGGAAAATGTAATCTATTAGATGGCCCCTTGATTCACTGGTGTAAATATCTAGTCCTTCTCACAATGGAACTCTATGGTTTATTGCTATTTTTTTTCATTAACAGGACCTGTCAAATGAACAGAGTAATCTACTACAAACTATTTTCAATGATTCTTGAATGAAATCATGGAACTTCTTTCCTGAAGGCATTGGGGAGAGTATACTTAGTAACTGAACTGCAGTGGTTCAAGTTGAAGCCTTATCACTTCCTTCTCAAGATAAATTGAACTTACCGAACCATAGCCCAATATTAAAAAAAAACACCACATTAAAGGAAAAAAAATTCCAAATACTCAAAATTCAAAAATCAAAAATAGCTGACTGATAATAGGACCTCTGTCAACTTTGAAAGACTGAAGGAGATGTTTGAGATGTGATTTCAGTGATATCTACATATCTTTCATTGTTTGGGTCTGGATCATTATTGCCTTAGTTCACAATCTTCCCCTGAGGGACTTGAGAAGATTGGGAAATCATGCCCAATAAAGATTGAAACAGGCATTGATTAATATCAAATCACAGGTGTTTATAATTTAATATCGCCTCCAACCGTGCATCTTGGTGCCTCACAGTTCGGCGGGCTGCAATCTCCTTTGAAGAAGACCGCAGAGCCCACCTCACTGACAAAAGACAAAAGAGGAAAAACCCAACACCCAACCCCAACCAACCCAATGTTCCCTTGCAACTGCTGCAACCATGCCTGCCTGTCCCGCATCGGACTTGTCAGTCACCAACGAGCCTGCAGCAGACGTGGACAGACCCCTCCATAAATCTTCGTCAGCGAAGGCAAGCCAAAGAAAGAATAATTTGATGTAAAGATGGCCACTTATGTTCTCTAATTGCAGTCAATTGCAATAATAGCATGCTACTGCCATTCTGGTTTATTCATCTTTGTCCTCTTACTTAGAAACCTAGTATTAATTTCTTATGTGGCATACATTTGAGACCAAGGATGACTGATTTCCATTCTGCTGTTATTGTTCTGAAATAACTGATGAGAACAGGGAAGGAACGGTGCACTTCGCTACAAGTGGAGCAGAACATGACTGTCAAGACAGACTGGTGAGTAGTTGGTGAAGTGATGCAAACCTTCCATGATTGATGCAGGGCTTCTCTGTGCTCCCAATTCATACCCTCAAGGTACTGCGACAGATTATGTTATATTTTATATTGTATGTTTTATGTTTTAAAAGAGATAAATTGTGGCAGGTTATTTTTAGTGCAGGTCACATATGAACACTTCAAAACAAATCTTATTTAAAATGCCATATCTCTGCTCAAGCCAGACCGTCCAGGCTCCGGGTGCCTTTGCAGAAACTTTGAAGGATGCCTATAAGGACTTCTCAAGTAGGTATTAATTGGACCTGCTGTGGAGTAATGGATTAATTTTTTTGGAAAGCAACAGATGAATAAATTCAGAAGATTAGGTCCAGAGTTTGTGGAAAAACCCCATTTTGAAGAGTTCAAAGTTCAGTCTGGTCAAAGCCATTGAGGAGAGGACTTGCTACGAAATGTTTCACTTGAAATAAGGGAAACTAAGGAACTCTATGGTGACCTGAAAGAAAAAGGTTATCATCTGGAAAACCTTGATGGGGCACGTTTCTTCAGTAAGACACTGAAGTGGCTGATAAGAAGGAATCAGTTGTGGGTGTTCAACGAGTAACAAATCTTCATTTGAAAACTGAGAAAAACTTTCCTGAGTGGTAACCGTTTACCTTTCAAGCATCAAAGCCTGGTGAAATTCATAAAAGTTAAATTCTGTGCACAGTATAAGAATTGCCTGCAACTAGTGAACTTGGAGGAGTGAGAAGTGAGATTGGATTGTGAATCAAAGCAATTTTCTGAACTTGTATATACATTACATACACGTTCACTTAGATTTAGAAGGGTTAAATTAGATTAATAGTAATATGTTAAAGATTGATCCTGTTTTCATATTTAAAGATAATCAAAAGAAACTTTTCTTTAAGTAACCATTTGTCTCGGTGAATTTCTATTGCAGTTGGATTCTGGAGTCCTCTGGGCCCACAACAGTACTCAATTCCAATATGAATACTGCTTTTCCATTTTGAGCAACAGTGAGCTGGGGGAATATGGCATTTTTTTTAAAAAAGGAAACCGAATAGTTTGTGTCCTCTCTCTACCTGACAATCTCTTCCCATCATTGAGAAAGAAGTGTGCTTGTGCCACGAGTCTGGTGTTGGACATACAAATAATGTGGCCAGTTCAATGTAATTGACTGAGGATTATTAGGGCCTCAGTAGATAGGAATTTGCCCTGGGGGAGGACATTAACTGGTTCACTGATCCTTCCAGTGAATTTGGAGATATTTTTGGAGGGAACATCCATGGTACTGCAGTAGTCCAGACCCTTGAACATCTGAGGGCTTGATCTTCAAACATCTTTTTCCTCAATCAACCAAAGAGTTTAATGCAGATTGAAGGCAATAGTTAAATTTAATGTACAGCTGTATCAGCATATGAAATTGTATATCAGGCAGCCTGTATGGAGAGAGAAGCAGAATTAATATTTCCAGTTAATGTTTCAAGTTGCTGGAATGGGAGAGGGTGATGGAAAGAAGGTGGTTGTGATATGTTGGAGATAAATAAAGAAACTGCACAAATCATGTGATTCTTCTGTTATCTATGACAGTGTATTAGTCTATTAAGGAGAATCCTAGCAAAGATTTTCCCTGCAAAGGAGAGCAGCGTGATTCCCCTGTAGTTTGAGCAGTCTGATTTCTTGCCTTTGTTTGCCTTACCTTTGTTGACCTCAACAAAGCCTTCAACACCGTGAGCAGGAAAGGGCTTTGGCAAATACTAGAGCGCCTCGGATGCCCCCCCAAGTTCCTCAACAAGGTTATCCAACTGCACGAAAACCAACAAGGTCGGGTCAGATACAGCAATGAACTCTCCAAACCCTTCTCCATTGACAATGGCATGAAGCAAGGCTGGGTCCTCGCACCAACCCTATTTACAATCTTCTTCAGCATGATGCTGAAACAAGCCATGAAAGACCTCAACAATGAAGACGCTGTTTACATCTGGTACCTCACGGATGGCAGTCTCTTCAATCTGAGGCGCCTGCAAGCTCACACCAAGACACAAGAGCAACTTGTCCGTGAACTACTCTTTGCAGACGATGCCGCTTTAGTTGCCCATTCAGAGCCAGCTCTCCAGCGCATGACGTCCTGTTTTGCGGAAACTGCCAAAATGTTTGGCCTGGAAGTCAGCCTGAAGAAAACTGAGGTCCTTCATCAGCCAGCTCCCCACCACGACTACCAGCCCCCCCAACATCTCCATCAGGCACACAGAACTCAAAACAGTCAACCAGTTTACCTACCTCGGCTGCACCATTTCATCAGATGCAAGGATCGACAATGAGATACACAACAGACTCACCAAGGCAAATAGCACCTTTGGAAGACAACACAAAAAAGTCTGGAAAAACAACCACCTGAAGAAACACACAAAGATCAGTGTGTACAGAGCCGTTGTTATACCCACGCTCCTGTTCGGCTCTGAATCATGGGTCCTCTACCGGCATCACCTATGGCTCCTAGAACGCTTCCATCAGCGCTGTCTCTGCTCCATCGTCAACATTCATTAGAATGACTTCATCACCAACATCGAAGTACTCGAGGTGGCAGAGTTGGCAAGCATCGAATCCATGCTGCTGAAGACCCAACTGCGCTGGGTGGGTCACATCTCCAGAATGGAGGACCATCGCCTTCCCAAGATTGTGTTCTATGGCGAGCTCTCCACTGGCCACTGAGACAGAGGTGCACCAAAGAAGAGGTACAAGGACTGCTTAAAGAAATCTCTTGGTGCCTGCCACATTGACCACCGCCAGTGGGCTGATATCGCCTCAAACCGTGCATCTTGGCACCTCACAGTTCGGCAGGCAGCAATCTCCTTTGAAGAAGACCGCAGAGCCCACCTAACTGTCAAAAGATAAAGGAGGAAAAACCCATCACCCAACCCCAACCACCAATTTTCCCTTGCAATCGCTGCAACCGTGCCTGCCTGTCCCGCATCGGACTTGTCAGTCACCAACGAGCCCGCAGCAGATGTGGACATACCCCTGCATAAATCTTTGTCTGCGAAGCCAATCCAAAGAAAGAAGAAAGAAAAAAGATGACAAAGTAATGAGGTTTTTTAAAACCAACATTATCTTTCTGGAGGAGGTAAAAGTGGAAGGTGCAAGAAAACAAAGGAATAAAAATAAAAAGAGAGAAAAAATATCTGGAAGAGTGAGCATTAGATTGGAGAAGCAAAATACTGGAAGTACAAAGTTTTTAAAAAACCAGGAACTAGTCAAAAGGTCATTCAGCATATTTGAAGATAAAATATGATTTATCTTATAACTTCATGCCAGACACAAAGACATCTCCTGTAAATTTTACAATCATAATACCTTTTCAGGTTAAGGGTTACAGATGCAAAGTCTGGCTGCTGCCACATACATGGAGGTAGGGACGAGGGGGAGGGGTAAGGGGTGAGGATTGGGGATGGATGAGGGAGGGGGGAATGGGCTAATTCCACATATTTTGGCATCAATTCAACCAACACTCAGAGGACAACATGCCAATAAATGTCTTTCTCACATTTTCATGTTCAAATGAACCTATTTATACATTAAAACACTTGGTAAGTGGCATCTATGGGGTTTGGTGGATGCCGTATATTCTGGTTGCTTGAGAATTGCTGTTGCAAAGCCTAACTAATACAGTTGCGTGAAGAATAAACAATTTAAAAGGCAAAAGACAAAAGTACTGTACTTACACTTGCATTTTACTTTGCTTTCAGTCAGGTGAAATTTTGAAAGTACTGAATTTGTATGTTGCAGTCAGAATTAAAGGCAAGGTCAGCAAGCATAGGGAACCTTGGTTTTCTAGGAATATTGGGGATCTGGTTTGGAAGAAGAGAGAGGTGTATAGCAGGTATAGGCAACGTGGAGCAAATGAAGTACTGGTATTTGAGAAGTATTAAAAAATCTTAAGAAGGAAAACAGGAAGGCAAAAAGAAGTCTTGAGGATGCTTTGGCAAACAATATGAAAGAAAATCCTAAGGGTTTCTATAGGTATATTAAGAGCAAAAGGACAGTAAGGGACAAAATTGGTCCCAATGAAGATCAGAGTGGTTGGCTTTGTATGGAGTCAAAAGTAATGGGGGAGATCTTGCATGCTTTTTTTTCACTAGTATTCACTCAGGAAATGGGCACAGGCTTGTAGGAAGTCAGGAAAGCAAGCAGTGATGTTAGGAAACATATAAAGCTTAAAGAGGAGGAAGTGCTTGCTGCCTTAAAGCAAATAAAAGTGGATAAATCCCCAGGGCCTAACAAGATATTCCCTTGTACCTTGAGGGAAGCTAGTATAGAAATTGCAAGGGCTCTGGCAGAAATATTTCAAAATTCAATTTATTGTCATAGTAATAAAAGAGTGTAGTATTACATGAAATTTCTCATTGCCTGCTGCAAGGCAGACAGATTTGCCACCTGCAGAAATTACCTAAGCGCCTCTTACAGTCTTACAGTCAGACTTAGAGAGAGAGAGAGAGAGAGAGAGAGAGAGAGAGAATCCCCAGAGTCACTGAGTATCTGTAGATTCACCTCCAGCACTTCTGCAGCTCCTGCAGCCACACAGAGTCCAGTCCAAATGATTACCAACTCGAGCTCCAGATTCAAACCTCCAACACAGTCAGGAACCCTTCAGCACCCTTGGTGCCTCCGGGTTCCAATACCTGATACCCTTTCAGCCAGTCTTCATCAGTCCACAGTTTTTGCAGATTCCTCATCTTGAGTCGCCAGCAGCCCACCATATGCACTGGCCCCTCAACTGCAGAGTTTCCTCACTGGTCCACCATCGTGAACACAGTCCCCTTGAGTTGTCTCCTCCACTTCTCCCTCTTAGACGGTGGGTGATCTTCCTGCCCTCTGGTCCCCTGCTTCAGCCTTCTGCTTCCCTGGAGTCTGCAGCTCCTCGTGGCAGCTGCTGATTAATAGGCGCCGCCACAGACCTGTGGTCATGGAATTTCAAATACAATCCCTGTCAGCTCCCTGAGCGGGCCATTCAAACCCTGTTCAGGGCTGACAGCAGCCGACTGGGTGGTTGGACCCCAGGGAAATGTTGCATTTCCGCTCCCTCGCTCCCTGCATGTCTGCACCAATAGCAGCACTGCCACTACAGCGACTCCGTCAGCACCGCCATCATTAAAATGTCCTTTGCAATGGGTGTGGTGCCAGAGGATTGGCGGGTAGCTCATGTAACCCTGGAAATTACAGGCCAGTAATGATGTCAGTAGTAGGTAAATTATTGGAAGATGTTCTAAGAGATCAGATATACAATTATTTGGATACCAGAAACTGATTCAGGATAATCAACATGGCTCTGTGCATGGTAGAGTTTTTTGAGGAGGTTACCAGGAAAGTTGATGAAGGAAAGGCTGTGGATGTTGTCTACATAGACTTCAGTAAGGCCTTTGACAAATTCCCACATGGGAGGTTAATCAGGAAGGTTCAGAGGCCAGGTATTCACAGTGAAATAGTGAAATGAATTTGACAATGGCTGGACAGGAGATGCCAGAGGATGGATGATTGCTTCTCTCACTGGAGGTCTGTGACTAGTGGGTGCAGGTAAGTGGGACTAGGCAAAAAAAAATGGTTGGGCACAGACTAGAAAGGCTGAAGATGCTTGCTTCTGCGTTGTAATGTTCTATGGTTCTATTCTTTGAAAATATTTAACTGTTGCCACATCTACTAGTTCCTTCCCCTCCATGGAGCTGCCTGAAAAAAGAATAATATCATTATAGATAAATAAACCATCCTCTCCCCAAGTTAACTCATAAAGCCTCAGACCAGGAGAACTCTTACTAATCAGGGATAAGGAGATACTTTAAGAGAGTCACCACAACGGCGAGTGCCATCAACCCGTTCTTCATCCTGGGCGACGCCATTGCTGTTTCACAGAACTTTAATCAAAAAGCTGCTCTGAGCAAAGCACAACCAAGCCTGAATATTTCCTCCCATCTTCTTCAAACATTTATGTGTTATTTCAATGAAAATTGACTTTTACAACTTTAAATTTACTTCTTCTCTACCTATTATTTTATTCTTAAATATTTTAATTTTAAAAATTTATTTTCCTTGATTTGATTTTTTACTGGTTGTTTGAGGCTGCCAGTTGTTTGAATTCTGGATACCAGGGTTTGGTTTTTTTTAACTGTATATAGAGGATAAATTTCTGCTGGTGAAAGACTGAAAATATGAACTGAAATGTAAACTTTGTTCCTTTCTCCACATATTTTGCTGGACCAAGTAAGAATTGATCATGGTTACTGTGTTCATTGAGGATTTCAAGCATCTCCAAATTTTTGCCATCAGCCCTAAAAAGCAAGACTTTTAAAATTATCAAAGCAACATTCAGACAGAGTAATGTAATAATTCTAAAATGGTGACAGCATAATGCATTAGTATTGTAGTCAGCTTAGAATTGCATTTTGAACATTAGACCATGAGAAATTCTTATGAATTGGAATTACTATTGGTATCACTGCTAGATGAAAACCAACCTTGATTTTCTGAACCGTTTCTTTCCTTTATTTCATTTGAAATATAATTTGTACAAATGCATTGAACATCTTTGTGAACCAACACATTGTGTTCTAGCATCGTTATTCAATATGATTATTTTTGCAACAACTTAGAAGTTATCACAATTAACAGTACCTGTTATATCTGCCTTAAAAGACATTTGCTGTGCAATGTGCCAAAGCAAAGCTGAAATTGTGTGGATTCATGATAACATAATTAGAACTGCAGAGAAGTCTGCTACAGAGAGGAAATAAAATGTCACCTTTATGATCTTTCATGTTCAGGCACAATTTAAATTGTACTTGTAATAGATGGTAAGAATTTTTCTTACAAATGATAATTATGGTCTTCTGAGACTATAAACAGACATAGGTTCAAAATTTAAAATCAAAGAATTAATTGTATCATCCAGAATGTTTTTTTTTAACTCTTTTCATGGGAAGCACGACAGAGAAAATAAAGAGACTTGTCAGCTTTCACCTGAAGGTGAACAAATTGTTAAGGCATGTTTTCGCACTCACCTGGAGCAGGCTTCTTGCTTAATGGATGAAAAGGAATAAATAACACTGTGGTTATTGCTAGGGTTTTCTTTGAAAATAAACACAACCCAGTCAACCAATGTGTAACACAGAAACTGCAAGCTGGGGGTCATTGGCTTATAATCAATATAATTCCACAGGGAATAAGCTTGACTTGCAACTTTTAAGAATCCCATAGTTTGGGAATTAACCAAAGAAGATTAATTATTCCAAAAAAGATAAGGTAATTTTAAAAATTATTCTTACGATATTCAATTTGTTTAACTGATGTGAAGAGAAATGTGTTTTTTTTGGTCCTGTCTTCAGCATACTCTTTGAGGATTATTTGAAGGAACCTCAAATAATTGAAACATGGACAGAAAACCCCTCTGCGATTCGCATTATTGCTGTGTTATTTATTAGAGAATGTATGATGCTAGATGTAATGCACCTGCTAATTTGGAATGAGCTGTGACAGCAGCTTTTACCCTTACCATAAGCACACTATGGGTTGCTTCTAGCAAATAATAGGAAGTGCAGCTAATATTCCAGCAATGTGAGCAAGGCAAGATGTGATAGTACAGATCTATCACCAATGTACATAGTGTATATAGTTACTGTATCTAGACTGTGCTTACAGCGATTGGCTGAGAGCTAAGCCACACCTATTGTCTGGGCCTTAAAGGGTTGTGTCCCTAGCCAGGTCGGATCATTCCAGACTGGTCGGCCACCTGTGAAGAGCTCCGGTCTTTTGCTAATAAAAGCCTTGGTTTGGATCAACAAGTCTTTGGTTCTTTCGACGAGCTCTACACAAGAAGCAGAAACCTCCTCTTAAACAGGCAACCAATCCACAAACAAAAGAATCAGGAGGTTCCCGAGATCAGACGGGCAGTGATCTTGGTGCAGATCTATTGGTGTGCACTGTAGTCAACAAATTTAGAACTGTTTCAAGCATAGCTGATATTAGTGAGGCCACTATATGCTGCCATCACAGCACCATGTTTGAGAAGTAGTTCATCATGGTGACAGATTGAAGAACATGTAAAGCAATTTGGCAAAATGGACATTGATTTCATTGAAACATACAATATTCTTGTGGAACATGGAAGTCTGCAAATGCTATGATTGTAGTAAAAACACAGAAATACTGGAGGAATCCGCTGTTTTATTTTTCAGTGTCCATAAAAGCAAACATATATTGCTGAAGTTTTGGTTCTGAGCCCTTCTTCAAGGATTAAGAAGAATGAACCAGAAGCAGGAAGCCTCAGCAAGTTTCAGAATTCAGACAACACTGTTGTGGTCTGGTGCACTGACTTCTATCTGGCTGAAGCCAAATGACAACTCTCAGACACCTTCTCTTACTTACCCCTCCAACAGGACACCCCCAAACTCATCAAACCACTGAATCATGCACCATCTCTGAACTCATCGCTTCCAGTCACCTCCCTGGCAAGGCCCCCAACCTTATCATTTCCCGACCCTGCACCCAAGATCCACAAACTCAATTGTCCCAGCAGACCCATTGTGTCCACGTGCTCCTGCCCCTCTGAATTGTTCCCTGCTTTCTTCAACTCTGTTTTGTTCCCCCTGCTCCAGACCCTTCCCACCAACATTTGGGACACTTCATATGCTCTCCATCACTTTCACAACTTCCAGTTCCCTTAGCTCGATCGCCTCATGTTTACCATGGTTATAGAATCCTTATACACCTTCATCCCCCTTAGTGAAGGCCTCAAAGTCCTTTGTTTCTTTCCTGAAAATAGACCCAACCAGTCCCCCTCCACCACCACCCTCCTCTGGATGGCAGAACTTGTCTTCACCCTCAATATTTTCTCCTTTGCCTCATTCTACTTTCTCCAGGTCAAAGTGATAGATATGGGGGCCTGCATGGGGCCCAGCTATGCCTGTCTTTTTGTTGGCCATGTGGAGCAATCTATGCTACAAGCCTACACAGGCAAGGCCCCTCAACTTTTCCTTTTCTACCTCCTCTTCCAACTGGGAACCCCCCCAACTGGATAGAATTAATATCGACTTCTCTGGCTTTCGTTCACCCCACCACCTCCCCCCCACCCCCCCGTCTCCTTCCTTCAACTCTGTCTTTTTCCCTTTTCTCTGTCTCCTTTCACACAAACATGATAAATTCTTACCTCATCCCTTTATCATATCCCATTAATACATTTTTTTTGGCCTGTATTCCTCCCTCAGCAAGCAATGTCTGAATTCTGAGACTTTCTTAGACTTAATTCTTATTCTTTCTTGAAGAAGGACTTGGGCCCAAAATGTCAGATATATATCTTTGCTTTTTAGGAAGCCGAAAAGACTGGCTGAGTTCCTCCAGCATTTGTGGGGTTTTTTTTTATACAACATTCTTGAGGAGTTTGCAGGCCTTCACTAGTGGTTATAGTGTTGATATGGAGAAACACACAAAGCACTGGAGAAACTCAGTGGGTCAGCTATCATCCAGATGAAAGGGTTTCAGCCCCAAACTTTGACTGACTGCTGCTTTCTACAGATGCCTGACCAGTAGAGTTCCTCCAGCACTTTGTGCCTTATTCGTTTTCCAGCATCTGCGGACTGACATCTAAAATAGGATGTAAGACACTCAAAATATGAGTCATTCAGAACCAAGATGAGAAAATATTTTCTCATTCAGAGAGAAGAGAGACATGCGAGGGATGGGAAGGATCAGTCATCGAGTATATTAGAAAAAAAATAGTGGGATTAAAGTAGGATTAGTATCAGTGCCCATCTGAGGGTATGCACTCGGTATGGGGGTGGGGAGGGAAGAACTTGGGGTCTATTTTCATGTTGTAGCTGTCTATTAATCTATTTATGATACAGACTGTCAATACTTAGAAGAATTGAAGATATTTAGTCATAGAGGCTCTGAACCTACTTCTCCAAGTTCTTTCATCTGTTGCTTTTCAAAACAACAATCCATTAGTGAAGTCTCTTGGGCATTCTCCAACACTTTTGCAAAGGCTGTCTGGCTAGAGCAGAGCTCCAGTATTTTAAATGAGATCTGTTTTGAAGTGTTTATATGTGACCTACACTAAAAACTTGTCCCAATTTATCTCCCAAAAACATATCTAAAATCTGTCACAGTACTATAACCTATCTTCCTACAGGGTAAATCGCGACCTTTTGTTTTGTGACTGGAAGAGTCTTCTTTATCAAGGTTGGCACTCCCCTTGCTTTTGATTTAAATGAAGAAGCTGTGACATAGCCAACCCAGTCTCTTTTTAATTTCTGATGTTCTGTTTCAATTATATGTCTCATAAAAAAAATCTACTTCCACTTTCATTTTTAACATGTATAATCAATATTCTCTTCCTCTTCACCAGTCTGTTTAGCCTGTTAACATTAGAACTAAAATAATGTTACTCATTAATATTTAATTAAATCCAAATCCAGCGACATTTCCCCTTTTCCTCTCTTCTTGCACCTCCTCATACATCCAAGTATTCATTATCTACCATGTTAGGGGTTGTCTTCCTTGGCAATCCAGGTAGGAAAAAGAAAGAAGAAATATACATAATCAGTTTAGCTTTATAACAATTATAATATTCAAAAATAAAAAGAACAGAAAAATAACACCAACCCCCCCCCCCCCCCCCCCATTTAATGTTGTTTAAATAATACACAACATTAACCCTGTCTATTTTACGGGTTGCAGTGTCAGCCACAAATCCACACATGAGTCGATAGTTTTTAGTCCATAAAACCTCCAAATGTTTACCATTATCAATCTCACTAACTAGTAGTGCTGCAACAAATTCTTCCACACAAACATAATCCATAAAGAACTTGTTCTCTCCACCTTTCAAGAAAATCTACAAAGTTACAGGATGGCGCAAAATGACTCTGTAGCCCTTTTGCCATAAAGTGTGTTTCACCATATTTAATTATTTCCTCCTCTTCAGAAGAGAAAAATACTTTTGTTCCATGAAATTCTAATGGACCTTGTCTATCTTTGGCACTTTGTGCTGCTAGAGCCAATATTTTTTTTTCTCTGTCCTGATATAAAAGACATTTTTACAAGTAGAAACCTTGGTGTCTGATCTGATGGAGGCTGGAGTCTCAAAGCTCTATGTGCCCTTTCAATTTCAATAATCTTTTTGAATTTATCTGGTCCCAGGACATCCAGAATCTATCATTGAAAAATTCTTATCAGGTCATCACCTTCTTCACCTCCCTTAATGCCAACAATTTTAATATTATTTCTTCTACTAAAATTGTCTAGTATATCAATTTTTCCCCAAAGTTGCTTCTTTTCAAATGCCCATGCATGAGTCTCATTCTCCATTATCACCTGTACCTCTTGAATACCATCCTCCACAATGTTAACTCTTTCATCTACATTGTCCAATTAATTTTGCAATTTCTGTACAATAGCAAAGTTGTTCTTCATCCTTTTATCTGAATTTCTCATGTCCGTTCTCATCGCCCTCAATTCTTTTAATCTTATTCCTGTGATATTTTCAGTGTCATACATTTATCTTTAGAAAATTTCATCTGCTTTGGTACTTCCTCTTCTTCCTCTTCATGTTGCTCCAGCAACATCTTGGAGCTCTTCTGGTCTGTGCATATGGGTCTTCCCATGCATTCGCAGTTTGACATCTTCCTCTTTGACCCCATCACCCCGAACAAGTGGCTGTGATGGCGCTGTAGGGCCTTGGATGGCCCCCATAGGAGCCCGAATCACCCAGGGATGAGCTTTCACCTCACCTCCCTGATCCATTGAGAGAGTAGGCCTTTTTACTTTGTCTTGTCGTTGTTCTGTCTGAGCTCACAATGGGTCAGCAATGGTCTTCCATCTTTTAAATGACAATGAGATCATTTTAAAATAGTTCTTAAGCAGTTTTGAAAAAGTTTGATTGAATGTGCTGTGCTTATTTTGCACTTTTTTTACAAATTCCCAGGAAAGTCTGAATTCCGCTTCATCACGTGCCATCCCCAATTTTCTACATCAGTGATGAATGCGATTTAACAAATTTTTAGAAATTTAAAAAGAGGGGGGGAAAAACTACATTTATGTAGCATGGAGCATGCCAAGGCACAACAAAGCGAATGAAGACCATTTGCAGTGCTGTTATCAAGAATCATAGAACTAGAGAACTTCTAAATACAGCAGATTTCCCTCATTGGGATTGTGTGCTGATTGCCTAATAGTAGCTTTGTTTCCATTCTATAGCTGAGACTGAACCCATAGGTATTCACTGAGCTAAATCTTCCTGTTTGCAGGATTTGCATTTAAGGATAAGGTCGGCCTGAATATTAAATTTGCCAGGTACCATCCTGCAAAAGCCCAAAGCAATGGGATATAAATCATGTTTAAGAAATTAGAACATAACTATTTAAATGTTCTGTTTGTGCCAGCAAACCTATTAGTTTATTATTATTATTATTATTATTATCTATTACCTGCTTCATTCATCCCAAATTGACAGGCAGAGTAGGAGAAATACATTTTGTTATTCAGAATTTGATTTTCCTTTAGTTTCTCCTCATATTCTTTACAACATTCCTTTCCCATTACATTCATATGCTTTTGGGATATCTTGTAAACCTTTCACTGTGCCTCACTGACACAAGTTACAGCTATTTTCTTACATTAAACTTCCTCACAGATGTGTTCAGCTCGTGACCTTTCTATAGATGATGCTCTACTGTTTTTTGTCCAACAGCTACATTCATGTATGAAAATAATGGTGCACAAATCATTGAACAAAGGTTATTTTCATTTGTGTTATATGTGCATGGCACACAATTTTGACTGCAATTTGACTGACCATGTGGAGCCTGGAATTGTTGTACAAAATGACAAATTCAGCATAAAGAAATCTATTCACTTGTCAGGAGTTTTAAGTGGGTTTGTCACATTTTGGTTGGTCATGACATAAGATGACAATATCACTATTTAATTGTCAAGTTCTTGTCAACATTCATTGACAGAGTCCAACAATTCATTGATCAGTTAATATTAAAAAGAGCGTTCCAGGCTTGCAGCACGGAATTGGCACCATCAGGAATGTATCCGAGGAAATAACAAGCCCTACACAGCCCAAAGTTACCATCTGTCATGCAAAGTATCACATGGTGCTTCAAATGCAAATAAGCTGCAGATACAGACAACCATAACTTGCAGGAAGAAATCAGAGTATTTGAAACATTACATTAAAATGAGCTTGTAAAGATAACCAGAGGACAAAAGTGAAGTAATATAGTTTGCAAGGGAATTTTTCAAGAGTGGAGCCAAGTTGCACAATGCACAGGCAAAGAGACATGGGTGGTCTCATTGGAGTTGGGTGGGATCGTGGGATGTGGAGTTGTAGAATATAATATGTCTCTTTATTAATATGAATGAAAGAGCTACTAATATCTTCTGGAAAAAGAACTCCTCCCTTTCCAACGTTGCTACTTTTGGACCTTGGTTATCTGATCAACTATTTCAAGCACTATTAATTTGCTCATGGCACAGCTAATAATCTGGGAATTATAAACCTTGAAATTCTCTTCTTTATTTTAGGTTCTAGTTTGTAATAACCTTAAAACAGGAATACTCATCTATTTTTTTTTGTCTCAATATGAAGCTCAAGGACTGAATTCTCTCACACAAATATCCCTTCAAGCCAAATTAAAATATGCCTTAAACTTCAACTGTAAGGATGTTGGTATATGGAACTCCTGATGTTGCCTGAAAAGGATAGTTTCCAGTGACTCTCACTCTATTCAATATTTTCTTGTCAGTCATAAGGACTGTTGAGTGAAACATGAATGTTTGCAGATGTTGTGTTTGTAGTAAAAACACATCGATATGTTGGAGGAACTTAACCGGTTGTTTCACGACCAGAGGAGAAAACAATATATTGCTGATGTTTCGGGCTTCAGCCTTTCTTCAAGTAATAAGCAGAATTCTGCCTCTTCCTTGAAGAAGGGCTCAAGCCCGCAATATATGTGTCTTCCATAGATACTGAAAGTCCAGCCGAGTTCCTTCAGTATTTTGGTGTGCTTTTACTGCCTATTGTTGAAAAGTTCAATTTACCTGCCTATATGACTGCATTCATCTTCAGCTTTATAAGAAGAAGAACCCAATTGGATTTAATCTTACCACATAAAACATCTTAGGAATAACCATAGGATGAAGAAATGTAATTTTGACTTTCATTTATTTTTTGCTTTCTTTTCCATGTTTTCAGGAATGCAAGGTTTGTTAATTGTTTACTGTAACAGCAAAAGAGCCAAGAACAGATATTGGATCAATAGAAAATGTTGGAAAAGGGAGATGGCAGAGGAAATAAAAGAGTATTTTGCATGCATCCTGTGGAAGGCATTAGCTATATATCGGATTTTTATAGGTGACAGGGAAGAGAGGTGAGTGCAGTCATGATCACCAGAGTAAAGGTGCTTGGCAAGCTGAATCGTCTAAGGGTAGATAGTTATCCCATTTCAGATGGAATGTACCCTCGGGTTCTGAAAGAAGTAGCTATAGAGATTGTGGAGTAATGATCTTTCATAAATCAATAGATTCTGGCATGGTTCCGGAGGACTGGAAAATTGCAAAGGTAACTCAGTTATTTAAAAAAAGGAGTGAGGCAGCAGAAAAGAAATTATAGACCTGTTAGACAACCATCAGTATTTGGGAAGTTGCTGGAATCAATTGTCAAAGATAATGCTACAGAGAACCTGGAGGTGCATGTCAAGATGAGCTGAAGAAAATGTGGTTTCATTTACCTAAAAATTTTGCCTGAAAACCCTACTACAATATTTGTGAGGAAACCACAAACAGGGCTATAGAAAGGACATGCAGTTTTGGACTTTCAAAAGGCCTTTGACAAGGTACCACACATGAGGCTGCTTTACAAGATGAGAGCCCATGGAATTACAGGAAAGATACTAGCATGGATAGAGCATTGGTTGATCAGCAGGAAAGAGGGTGTGGGAATAAAGGAATGCTATTCATGCTAGCTACTAGTTACCAGTGGTGTTCCGCAGAGGTCAGTGTTGGGGCCACTTTTTATTACGTTGGGAGTAATGGCTAAGTTTTCAGACGATACAAAGATAGGTAGAGGGGCAGATAGTGAAAAAGAAACTGAGGCTGCAGAGTGACTTAGATAGGTTAAAAGAATGGACAAATAAATAGAAAATTAGATAAAATGTTCCAAAGTCTGAGGTAAAAAGAATAAAATAAATATTTGGATGAGGAAAAAATTAAAAATTTGGAGGTGCAAAATGATTTGGGAATCTTCATGCAAGATACCCTAAAGGTCAACCTTCAGTTTCATTCGGTGGTGAAGAAGGCAAATGCAATGTTAATATTCATATAAAGAGAAATAGGATACAAGAGCAGGAGTGTGATGTTGAGGATTTATAAGGAATTGGTGAGACCTCACAGTGTATGGGGTGGAATTTTAGGCTCCATATTTAAGAAAGTATGTGCTGGCTTTGGAGAATGTTCAGAAAAGGTTCACAAGAATGATTCCTTAAATGAATGGATTTGCATATGAGGAATGTTTGACGACTCTTGGACTGTACTCCTTGGAGTTCAGAAGAATGAGGAGGGCCCTCATAGGAGCACTTTGAATTTTGAAAGTCTTGGAGAGAGTAGATGTGGCAAAACTGTTTTCCATTGTAGATAAATCTCGCATAAGGAAGCGCAACTTCAGGATTGAAGGGAACCCATTTAAAACTGAGATGTGAAGGAATTTCTTTACCAAAGAGTGGTGAATCTTTGCTACCATGGGACCATTTAAGGCATAGATTGATTATGTGTCTGAATAGTCAGTGTATCAAGAGTTTTGGGGACAAGGCAGGGGAGTGGGGCTGAGTTGAGAATGGATCAGCTTTTGATGGAATAGCAGAGCAAATATGACAGGTCGAATGGGATAGTTCTGCTATATCTTATGGTCTATAGGGTGAGTGTTCAGTTTTAATACAATAGAAGGAATGAAACACTAAAAGAAGACTTAACTATGGCAAGTGAAGAAGATTAATGAGATTGAGAAAATATTTGCATGTAGAATCCCTAAAGACAGTGGCACCACTAAGCATGTGCTTTAATACTTTCAAAATACAATGAGAGGAATAATTCCTCTGAATGGTTAATTATCTTTCTCCCTTTAAAATGGGGATCTCCACAATTAGATTCTCTTAGTACATCATCAACTAAAGCTTAAAATGAAGACTATTCTGTTGACACTCTCCAAAGTTCTATTGAAGTGTCATTAATTTGAAACAGTTTTGTTTTTCATCACAGTCTCTGCCTGGCCTGCTGAGTATTGACAACATTCTCTATTTTCATTTCAGAAATGCACTCTGCTTTTTTTTCTATTATTGAAGAGAAAACCACAACAGGTTATTTTATCACCAGCAGGCTTACTGTCAGTACACAATTCTATTTGTCCTTGTAGAATAAAACTCCTGCTATCCAGAATTCAAGCCACCAGCAAAAAAAGGAATTAAAAAAAAATTAAAATATAGAAGTTAAAAATTTTTAAAGTAAATATTCTCTGAAGTAACACAATAACCTTTGGTGACGATGGGATGTTTTGGTCATGCTTTGCTCATAGCAGTAATAAATTTGTGTGAAAAAGCAATGGCCTTGTGCAGGATGCTTGGTGCTGCTCGCCATTGGGGGTCGCTCTCTGGAAGTGTCTCCTTATCCCTGCACACTAAAAGTCACCCCAGTCAAAGGCCTTAAGGGGAGGGTGGGTAATTATAATGTTATTGTTAGTCTTTCAGGCAGCTCAGAACTGGCAGCAGTAGTGACAGTTAAATGTTTACAAAGAATGTGATTGAAAATGAAGTCAGAATCAGAATCCGATGAATCAGAATTTATTGTCATGAACAAATCATGAAGTTCGGTGTTTTGTGGCAGCATCACAGTGAAAACATTTATATTATAACCAACTTACAATGTTATTATAATTTTTTTAAAAAAGTAGTGCATTAAAAATAAGGTTCAATGATTATTCAGGAATCTGATGGGAGCAGGAAAGAAGCTGTCCTTGTGCAGTTGAGTGCTCATCTTTAGGCCCCTGTACCTCCTTCCTGATGGTAGGAGAGTGAAGAGGGCATGGCCTAGGTTGTGGAGGTCTTTGAGGATAGAGGCTTCTTTTTTAAGTCTCCACCTCTTGTAGATGTCCTCGATGGAGTGGTGCCTGTGATGTTGCAAGCCGAGTTAACAACCCTCTGGAGTTTATTCTTGTCCCAAAAATCAGTGCCTCCGTACCATGTGGTGATGCAACCAGCCAGAATGCTCTCTACAGAACACCTGAAGAAGTTTTTGAGAGTTTTCAGTGACATCCTCAGACACCTCACAAAGTATAGCCACTGGTGAGCCTTCTTTGTGACTGTATCAGCATGGAGGCTTCAGGTCAGATCCTCAGAGATGTTAACACCCACTAATTTGAAGTTCTTAACCCTCTCCACTATTGAGCCCTCGATAAGGACTGGGTCATATTTCCCTGACTTCCTTCTGAAATCCACAATCATCTCCTTGGTTTTGCTAACATTGAGCATGTTTGTTGTCGTTACACCACTCATTGAGCTGATCTATCTCCCTCCTGTACACTTCCTCATTGTTGTTTGTGATTCTGCTGACAACTGTGGTGTCATCAGCAAACTTGTAGATAGTATTGGAATTGTGCCTGGCCACTCAGTCATGGGTGTATAACGAGCAGAGCAGTGGATTAAGCATGCATCTTTGAGGTGTGTGCTTAAATGCTTTAAGGTTTATTTATTCATGTGAATTAAGTTTGTTCAGTGTAAGTACAGTACTATATAGTATTTTTTATCTTTTATTTAAGAATAGTTTATTCTTAATACAGGTGTATTAGACATTGTAAGAGTGAATCTCAAGCAACCAGGAAATAGACTTATCTGGCATCTACCAATCCCCATAGGTGCCATATAGGAGGGGGTTTACTGTATTATTTTTGTGACAAGATGTAACCCTTCACTTTGTAACAAGATTGATATTTGATGTCATTTGACCAATTGTCCTACTTGGCAACTGCAATATTAATTTTTTAAATTAAATTTAAAAATATAGCACGGAAGCAGGCCCTTCTAGCCATGAGACGGTGCTGCACAAATACAACAATTAGCCTATAACCTCCATATTTTTTTGGTTGGTGGGAGAAAACTGGAGCACACAGCAGAAACCCATATAGTCATGGGGACAAAGTATAAACTCCTTACAGAGAACTCCTGATTTGAGCCCCTGTCACTGGTGGTGTAATAATGTTGCACTAACTGTTACGCAAACTAATCCACCCTAAATATAATGTATCATAATCAAACTTGGCAAAAAATCTCAAAATTATACCCTTTCAAATTGTTTAATGGCATAAAGTCAACATGAGTCACCAAAACCAGAAGAGCTCTTAAAACTCTCAGTAAAATTTGAGATTCAAAATTCCTTTGTTGTCACATAATAGAACAAAGCACGTAATAATACTGAAATTGCCTTCTGCCTGCCGTAAGGCCTTCTCTCTGAAGGTCTTAGACCTGAAATGATAATTCAATTTCTATTTCCACAGATGCTGCCTAACCTGCTGAGTGTCTCCAGCATTTTTGGTAATTACCCCATCAGCAAGCATGAGTTGTCAAATTAGCAATATTAAGCTATCGATGGATAAAGATTGCAAAGTTGTTAGTATTTTTGTTAAGATTTTAGCTGGATTGTATAAACTGTATTGATGGGCTGCTAAGTTCTACACTCCAGAGGACGGTTGTCCCAGATTTCTGTAATGCTATAATCAATTCTAATCTTAGCCTCATTGGTAATTCCCCTTTCAACGTTATCTCACTAAACATTCTTAATAGTCGCAAGCTTATCTATCTGAATCTGGAGTCCACTGTAACCATATTTGCTGCAATGTTTGCAAAAGGATTGCTTTTCCTTCTCATTGTGGTGGAAGAATCTGGTTTAATATTTGGTTTAATGCCAAGGGAATCGGCTTCTCAATATACGAGTCTGACTGCAGAAATTTGTTAAGCCTCCTATTTCGCTGATCAGAGTTATTTTATTGTGTCATTTAGGTTTTTTTTAAACAATACTTATCATATTCATCGTATCTAAATTGGAGTCTCAGGGAGACAAGGTGCAGACCCTTGGTGCATACAACCAATCAATCACCTATTTACATTAATCCTACATTCATCCCACTGGTTTTCCCTTCCTTCATTTTCATTAACTCTCACCTTAGGGGGAAGTTTATAGTAATTAATTATACCAATCTTTGCAGGAGGAAATGGAAGCACCTGAAGGAAACCCATATGGTTGCAGGGAAAATATGCAAACTCCCCACACAGTACGCAAGAGATAAGATTGAACCTTTGTCTCTGGTAGGCGCTTTCAAATTGCAGCACCCAGGTAGCCCTCCTGGGGCTCAGGTGAGATTACTGAGTAGTGTATGCCTTCTGCACCTTTCAAAAAGCAGCCTAACCTACCTATTAAATTGCCAACCCAGAATTTAAGGGCCATCTTGCCCCTGCAATGACTTGGTGAGTATCGTGTCATGTAGCCACCGGAAATCTCCCATTCCTGAGTTCTTTCTGTTCTCTTTCTGTTTAAAGATCCAGAATAAACAGCTGAGCCATTTCCCCTTTCTAATAAGCAGAGGAGGACACCCGGGTATATTTTGACCGGGCTCTCCTGGTTCAGCCCTTTCAAATAGCCTCGTACCTGGATCTTCAACCGAGTAAATTGCCCAGTTGACCCCATTTTACAAGGCAATTTGAAAGAACCATTGAGCCACCCTCTGAGCCAAACTTTTAGTTGCTCTGACCTTTCTTGTAAATATCAAATCATAACATTCCCAATATGCTAGGTATTTGTGGAATGAGTGGTGAGGAAGAGTAGAGGTGAACTGGGCTCAAGTATGTAGTTTAAATAGATTGGTGAGGTTGGACTGCTACAAGGATGAAAATAACATCAATTTTCTGGCATATGCACCAGGTGAATCAGACACCTCTGGCTGCAAATGAGCTGCAAATTAATCCAATGGAATTAATTCTTCTCTGGCTGAGAAAACCTCCAGGCTTTGTTTACCACAGGTATAGCTTAAAAATGTGTAAATCTGCAGCACCCAGCCAGAGCAGCAAATTTAAACTAACTGTTCTATTTGGTGAGGGAGATGATGTAGACAGTCGCCATTGTAAAGAATCTACCCAAAGCGTTGAAAGTTGAAGGCTGATTGGGACAGACAATGCGTCCACCAAGGTCAGCAGGAAAAAGTAATGTACATAGAGGCATCACAGACCCGCCGGCACTTGCTGAGCTGCTAGTGTTTTGAAATATTGAACAAACTGAACATCTCTGTGTTTTCCATGGGCAAGGAGAAACTTCCTGCAAGTTGCTCTTCGTCATGCAGTTTTCTCTGTTATTCAGCTGCAGGTGTTTCCGCAGCATGATTCTTTATCCTAACACTTCTGTGTCACCCAGCCCACCCTACTCTTGGATATCAGCAGATTCAGCCCATCACCATCAGAGCTAGGCTACTGTGAATCCTCTCGGGGCTTCTGGCATTTTCTTTGCAAGGAAAGAACTGAAAGATACAACGATTAACATGAAATGATAAATGTCTTCTGATCAAGATCTTTTTTTCCATCAGTAAGAAGCAAGAGGCTTCACAAAACAACAAAGGTGTCCCACATTTCAGAATTGCAAGTGAAACAAAATTTAGCAAAGTTATGGATTGCAATTAAAGAATGCATCAAAACAGTGGTCAGCTAAAAATTTGGGTGGAAAAATAGAGCGAAAGTTGAATTCAGACAAGTGTTGGATAATGCATTTTGGGAGGTGAAATGCAAGAGAAACGTGCACAATAAATTGCAGGGCTTTTAGGAGGAAGTGGGAATGGAGGTGGATATGGTTGTAAGGGAGGCAACACGTCATGTTTGCCTTCCTCAGTATATCATTGACCATAACAGTTGGGAAATGATATTACAGCTGTATAAAACTTTAGATAGATCTCATTTGGACTATTATGCTTAGTTCTGATCACTACAGCATAGAAAAGATGTCGAGGTTTTAGGGAGGATGCAGAAGTTGTTCAGCTGTACATTGCTGGAATTGGCGTGTATTAGCTGTAAGGCGAGCTTGGACAGAGAGGTTGTTTTCTCTGGAGGGTTGGTATCTGAGGAGCCACTAGATAGTCACTAGGCATAGACAGACCCTTTTTCCAGAAAAGAAATGTCAAATTCTAAAGGCCAGAGGTTTAAGGTGAGATAGATAAAGATTAAAGGAGATTTATCAGTAAGTTTATTTTGTACAAAGAATGGTAGATGCCTGGAACACCCTGCCAGATGAGTGATAAAAGCAGTAACAATGCAAAGTCTGAGGTGTTTAGACAAACACATGAACAGGGAGGGAATAGAGGACTATAGACCTTGTGCAGGCTAATGGGATTAGTTTAGACAGACATTATGGGCAGCACAGACAAGGTGGGCTGAGGGGACTGTTTGTGTGCCATGTTCTATATTCCATCACATCAATCAAATGTCAAATAAAGACCATCTACTGTGAGCAAAAGTCTAGAAATTTCATCTTTTCATTCAGTTGTATTATCATTGTTGATCCCCTTAAGAACAATATTGTGAGGATTACCAGTGATCAGAAGGGGATCAGTCAATTAAATTCTGTGATTAAAAAAAAGTACATCAAAGGTTCTATGTCCTGCTGCATGGGTCTCAGATCCTCACTAATAAAGTCAGGTTGGCTATGGTTAACTTCTACTTGTCAAAGACAGTGAAGATGCTTAAATTACTCAAAATAAAACAAACATGCCTGGTATGTGCAACAACTGTAAAAATGTTGACAAAATCTTGTCAAGGCTTCTGTCTAACACAAAAATAACTGATCTGTATGTCCAAGAAGGACAATGACAGCTATCTGAATGTATTGGATATATGTAGCAGGTCAGGAGCTCGTGTGGAATAAAATCAGGGTTAATATCTTGAATGTTTCAAGGGATATACTGATATTATTTCAGATTTCCAGTTAGACAGATTTATGGATAGGAAGGATATGGATCAAATGCAGGGAAATGAGGCTAGCATACAATACCATCCTGGGTAGCATGGACAGGTTGGCTGAAGGGCCTTTTCTACGCAGAATGATTCTATGATCATTTTCTTTTATTTTTCAAGGACATCTGTCACATTGGTATTGTTATTCATGAATTTATCCATAGACTTGAATTAATATGCAGCAGGTGTCATTGACTTCATCAAGATCTGTGTGGACCAGGTGTTCCACAACCAGAAGCCCTGGATGAATCGGATTTGCAACCTGCTGAGGGTATGAACAAGGGTGTTTAAGGCCGGGGAATCACAATCTCTACAAAATGACCAGGTATGACCTGAGGCAAAGTGGCCATTACGGAGGAAGCAAGAAACAAAGATAGATACACACCAGCTGTGGCAGGAGATGCAGGCCATTCCAGCCTAGTGAAGGTGAACACCATAGAGGGATGTGATGCTTCATTACCCAATAAGCTGAATAGCTTCTAAGCCCGCTTTGAGAAGAAGAACCAAACAGCACCTATTAGAATCCCTGCAAAGGTTAAGGACCCTGTGATACCCATCTCTGAGGACAATGTTAGAAAATCATTCAAGAGACTGAACCCTCATAAGGGTTCAGGCTCTGACAGCATACCAGGCAGGGAACTGAAAATCTGTGCCAACCAACTAGCCAGAGTGTTCACGGACATTTCAACCTCTCATTGCTCATTCCCACCTGCTTCAAAAGGGCATCAATCATCCCGGAGCCCAAGAAGAGTAGTGTGGGCTGCCTCAAATATCACCCAGTAAACATTAACTTCTACTGTGATGAAATTCTTTAAGAGGCTAGGCATGACCAGAATTAACATACCCCTAAGCAAAGATCTGGACCCATTGCAATTTGCCTATCCACAGCAGATGTTCCACTCAGCTCTGGAACACTTTGAAAACTGCAACTCATTCATGCAGCTGTTCTTCATCAACTACAACTTGGCCTTCAAATCCATTATTCCCTTAGTGCTGGTCAAGAGGCTACAAACTCAGTGTCTGTACTCCCCCTTGGCAATTGGATCCTTGACTTTCTCATTGGAAGACCACAGTCAGTACAAATTGAAAGCAATGTCTCCTCTTCAATAATGATCAACACTGGTCCACCCCAAAGATGTGTGCTTAGCTCACTGCTCTACTCGTTATTACCTCCACAAATGAGTGGCCAGCCACAATTCCAATACTACCTACAAGTTTGCCAATGACACCACATTTGTCAGCAGAATCACAAACAGCAATGAGGAAGGGTACAGGAGGGAGATAGATCAGCTCGCTGAGTGGTGTCACAACTTGCGCTCAACATCAGCAAAACCAAGGAGATGATTGTGGAATTCAGGAGAGAGTCGGGGGAACATTGAGGGCTCAGTAGTGGAGAGGGTCAAGAACTTTAAATTCCTGGGTATTAACATCTCCAAGGATCTGTCTTTGTGAGGGGCTTGAAGAGATTTGGCATGTCACCAAAGAATCTTTATATATTAAAAAAAACTTCTACATGTGGACCATGGAGAGGATTCTGGCTGTTTGCATTACTGTCTGGTATGGAGACGCCAAATCTCAGAACAAGGAAAAACTCCAGAGGGTTGGTTACTTGGCCTGCAACATTATAGGCTCCGGACTCCACTCTACCAAGGTCATCCACATGAGGTGGCGTCTTAAAAGAGCAGCCTCTATCATCAAAGACCCCCAGTACCCAGGCCATGCCATCTTCACTCTACTACCATCGGGAAGGAGGTACAGGAGCCTAAAGATGAGCACTCAGTGCCACAAGGACAGCTTCTTCCCCGCTGCCATCAGATTCCTGAATAATCAATGAATCAAGGACACTGCCATACTTTTTGTGCTCTACTAGTTAAATTTTTAATTTTTATAGTATTGTTGGATGCTTAAGATGCTTCATGATATGAATGTTTGCCCTATGATTTTGCTGCAAAACAGCGAATTTTAACTATATAACCATATAACAATAACAGCACAGAAACAGGCCATCTCAGCCATTCTAGTCCATACTGAACCAGGTACAATCCTCTAGTTCCACCTACCTGCACTTTGTCCATAACCTTCCATTCCCCTCCCATCCATATACTTATACAATTTTTTGTTAAATGACAAAAAGGACATTATAGCCACTACTTCTCCCAGAAGCTCATTCCATACAGCCCCAACTCTCTGAGTGAAGAAGTTCCCCCTCATGAAACTTCTAAACTTTTGCCCCTTAACTCTTAACTTGTGACATCTTGTTTCAATCTCTCCTACCCTTGAGGGAAAAAGCCTATCCACATCAACTCTATCTATTCCCCTCATAATCTTAAATACCTCTATCAAATCCCCCCTCAACCTTCTATGCTCCAAAGAATAAAGACCTAATCTGCTCAATCTTTCCTTGTAATCTAGATTCTGAAACCCAGGTAACATTTTCATAAATCTTCTCTGCACTTTCTCTACCTTAATGATATCCTTCCTATAATTTGGGAACCATAACTGCACACAGTACTCTAAATTTGGCCTCACCAATGCCTTGAACAGTCTCAACATCACCTCTCAACTCCTATATTCTATGCTTTGATTTATAAAAGCCAGCATACTAAAAGCCTTCTTCACCATCCTATCCACATGAGATTCTACCTTCATGGAACGATGCACTGCTATTCCTAGATCTTTCTGCTCCACTGCATTCTTCAATGCCCTCCCATTTACTACGTATGTCCTGTTTTGATTATTCCTTCCAAAATGAAGCACTTCACACCTCTCAGCATTAAACTCCATCTGCCATCTTTCAGCCCACTCTTCTAAGCAGTCCAAATCCTTTTGCAATCTTTCAAAACCTTCTTCATTATCCAAAATTCAACCTATTTTAGTATCGTTTGCATATTTACTAATCCAATTTACCACCCCAACATGCAGATCATTAATGTATATGACAAACAGCAAGGGACCCAATACAGAACCCTGAGGCACACCATTTGTTACCAGCCTCCAGCCTGACAAACAGTTATCCACTATGACACTCTGGCATCTCCCTTCCAGCCACCGTTGAATCCATTTTATCTCAATAGCTAGTGCTTGAACCTTCCTAACTAACCTTCCATGCGGAAACTTATTGAAGGCCTTGCTGAAGTCCATATAGACAACATCCACTACTTTTCCCTCATCGATATTCCTAGTCACCTCTTCATAAAATTCAACAAGATTGGTCAAACATGACCTTCCACACACAAACTCATATTGAGTATTCCTCATCAGACCTTGTCTCTCCAGATACTTATATATACTATCTCTAAGATTGCTTTCCTATATCTTTCCTACCACAGATGTCAAACTTACAGGCCTATAATTGCTCAGCTTGCTCCTCGAGCCATTTTGTAAACAAAGGAACCACATGTGAAATAGGCCAATCCTCTGCCACTAGACCCATCTCTAATAACATTTGAAAAATCACTGTCAGAGTCTCCACAATTTCCTCACTTACTTCTCTCAATGTCCTGGGGATAATCCCGTCAGGACATGGAGACTTATCCACCTTTATATGCTTCAAAAGCTCCAGTACTTCCTCTTTCTTAATCACTACATTTTCCATAATTACCCTCTGCACAATTCAATATCCTTCTCCTTGTGAATACTGAAGAAAAGAATTTGTTCAAAATCTCCCCCATCTCATTTGGCTCCACACACAGTTGTCCGCTCTGATTCTCGAGTGGACCAATTTTAACCCTTACTCACTTTTTTCTATTAAGATATTTATAGAAACTCTTTGGATCTATTTTCACCCTGTTTGCTAAAGCCACCTTATACCTTCTTTTAGCTTTTCTTATTTCTTTCTTAAGAATCTTTCTCCATTCAATGTATTCTCCATGCATCTCCTTTATTTCCTTGTTTCTTAAATTTATTGTAGATCTCCCTCTTTGTTTCGAACCAAGTTTCCAATATCCCTTGAAAATCATGGCTCTCACAAACTTTTTGACCATGCCTTTTAATCTAATAGGAACATAAAGATTTTGTATCCTTAAGATTTCACCTTTAAAAGACCTCCATTTCTCTATTACATCTTGCCCATAAAACAAATTGTCCCAATCCACTCCTCATAAATCCTTTCTCATCTCCTCATATCTAGCTTTTCCCCAGTCAAAAACCTCAGGCCTAGGCCCTGACCTATCCCTTTCCATAATTACATTGAAGCTAAATGGCACTATGATCACTAGATCCAAAGTGCTCCCCAACATATACCTCCGTCACCTAGCCTATCTCATTCACCAACAGTAGATCCAACACTGCCCCATCTCTAGTTGGTACCTCTACGTATTGCTCTTTTTAAAAAACAAAAACTATCCTGCACACAATTTGCAAACTCCAAACCATCCAGCTCTTTCACAGAATGGGTTTCCCAAGCTATATTTAGAAAATTAAAATCTCGCACTATCACAACCCTGTGCTTTTTACAAATGTTTGCTTTCTACCTACAAATTTGCTCTTCTAGTACTTGCTCCCCATTAGGTGATCTATAATACCCCCCTATAATTGTGACTACCCTTTCATATTCCTCAATTCCACCCATACAGCCTTCCTGGATGACCTCTCTAATCTATCCTGCCTAAGCACCGCTGTAACATTTTCCCTGACAAGTAATGCTACACCACCCCCTCTTGCCCCTCCAATTCTATCACACCTAAAGCAATTAAATCCAGGAATATTTAGCTATGAATTACATCCCTCCTGCACCATGTTTCACTAATCGCTACCATGTCATATTGCCAAGGATCTAACCACACCCTCAGCTCATCCACCTTCCTTACTATGCTCCTAGCATTAAAGTATATGCATTTCAAAGATTTCCCATTACTTATTCTCTGTTTGCCCCCATCTTTACAAACATCTCCCCTCCATCTTCATACAGAGGATCTTCCTTCTCTATCACTGTCTACAAGCTTTCTCTGTTTGCAATCTAACCTTCTCTTTGTTTTTCTCCTTCATTTTGTCCCCTCCCCCCAACCATTCTAGTGACTTGCTCATGACAATAAATTCTGATTCTGAATATATATGTTGAAGCAGGTGCCAGATCTCCAAAATTTCCCCTGGCTATCCTCCTTTAAGGAGAAGAAACTATTCTGGAGACTCCTTGGATCATGTACATGTTCTAAGAACTGGCTGTAATCCAAGGTCAGAACTATGTCAGTTGAGATCGTTATCAGCTGAGTTTACAAAAATTGCACTCTAATTTAATTAGCTCCATCTTAGTATAGATTATTTTAGTTAGTTTTAGCTTACAGCCTTATATTAGTATAGACCTGGACTGGAGATTCAAAGTATGTCAGACCACAGGAGTTGCTGGACTACAGAATCCTAGACTTGGAAGTTTCAATCTGTACTTGTGTAGTAATGCATTGGTCCATTCTTGAAAATATATTCTCTATTTCTTTGTTCATTCATATCATCAGAGCTGCCAACAAATTGGCATAAGCCATGTCAAGAATTCATTTTACCACCTTCATTCACAATTAAAGATGATTAATGAATGCTGCATTGACACTATACAATTAAAGCAAATTCTCTTTTTTTGTAGAGTAGCAAAGCCATCTCTCCTTTTACTAATCATCTTGAGACAAGTGAATGGTTGGTGCAAACTCATTGGACTCGAGGGTGGTTTCCATGCAGTCTGACATCTGGGGAAAAAAAATTACAAAAGTTTGAATAAATCAAATTGACATTCTAAACAATTTAATAAATCCCATTAGCATCAATCATACAATTGCTGACCAATCATCCTTGTGCATTTGCTTAGTGCCTTCCCTTGTCACTTCCTTCCTGCCTATACCTATCCTACTAATCAATCGGTGGGGTTCTCCAGTAGTTGCTAAGTTGGATTGTTGTAAATTGCAGAAAGCCCTATTCTTTATCCTTTGTTCACTTATGACACATGAGGGGGCTATTTTGGCACATTAAGTCTACATTGTATTTCAAGGCAATCTCATTCCCTGCAAAGTCTCCCCTGCAAAGTGAGTTTTGTGAGAGTCTCTCTCACTGCTACCCATTACAATCCCAGAGCACTGCAATCCCATTCCCCCACTATTTTACCCTAAAATCTCTTTTCCCCTCATTCCCATCGACTCCACTTCTCCCCCAGATTCTACTTCTCCCCCATGTTTCAGGAGCCCTTTGGAATTGTTCATTAATATAGCACACACAAACATTTTCAGGATGTAGAAGGAAACCAGGGTACCTGGAGAAACCTACCAGCTGCAACAAGATCCTGCACACAGTCAAAGATCAGGATCAATCCTAGATGATGAACTGTAAGGCAGATTTTGCACCATTTGTTCTTTACAGCTAAGAAGGTAAAGATGCCCAGAAACATGAAGTTAAATAAGAAAGTCTGCAGATGCTGGGGTTGACTGCAATACACAAATATGTTGGAGAAACTCAGCAGGTTACGCAAAATCTATGGGAAGTAGAGTAACCAATGTTTCGGGTCTTGGCCCTTCATCAGGTAAGCATGAAAACACTTCCACCTGCAAATTTACCTCTATGACCTATTAATTTTGACTCAGGAAAATATTAGTATCAAAATTGAAGAATGACCTTGAGCAGCTTTGGACCAAGCTGGTTCCAATTAAGATGGCAGACTTACTCCCTGAGCACTCTTGGTCACATGTTGAGCTTAATGGCTTTTACAACAATCTGGTAGTTAACTGATTATTAATATTCAGTTTACTTTTCCTCTTTTAAATTCCAGATTACTCTCTAAATTTAAACTCAACAGCTGCCATAGTGGGAGTTTATCTTCAATCCTTCAGTTACTAATCTAGTAATTTAACAGTCACACCACCTCCTTCCCCTTTCATTTCATCGTTGATGGCAAATGCCAAGTGAATCTTCGGCAACTCCATAGCCAAGGACTGGGTTTCATCCCTGTGTGTACAGGAGTATGATGCCTTAGAAAAAAAGGGCAGTAAATGAGACACAAATCTTTGAAAGTGAATATAGAGATGTAGTTACTTCTTTCCTTCAGTAAAAAAAATCTTATGATTCTTGCAGTTATTCTTTAAGGCAATTCCTTAATCAGGATACATTTTGCATTGCATCACACCTTTAGAGCGGAAATATAGTTCTTGTTAAGTTCCTCAGTTTATCTAAATTTGGTTGGTGTCTTTTATAAACCTAATTTTGGATTTTACTAGGATAATAGTACATATAACTGGGTCATTTGTCTTTGGGATACACCAGCTGATGATCGTCAAATAGGATACATTGTTATTTTCACCCATGGGGATTGCTTTCTAATGATGAATTCCTCTGATATAATGAACACAATTTTTTTCAAATCATATTATCTCCCTCTGCATTCCTTACACACAAAAGAGAGACTATATCTCATCCCATAAATATCAATGCACGCTCCATTCTTTAATTTCTGTTTTTCCCTCGCTTTATCTTTCTGCCTTTAATTTTTTTTTATTAGATTCTTTTTGCTTCATTCTGTAGCAATATGTGTAATCCTTTTAAATTAATTTGTATGATCTTGCTGCAATCCGTTTAGAGTTGCTATGGCAAATGATTATGAACATTGGAATAGTGAATTTCTTTTCTAGTAAATGTCCAAGTCGTCTATAAATATGGCCATTCATTCTTCATTGGCTGATTTTATTCCTTGAAATACTATCCAAGACTAATTATGGGCAGTTATTCTGTAAGCCAAGTTTAAAAAATGATTGCTGCTTGCTGTCAGTAAATCTTACCATACTTATTTTGGAAATTCTAACCATTGGTAAGGTTCAAGGCTGACCCTTGGGACTGAAACCTGAGAGGAAAATCAACATTTGACATGAAACAGAGTTAGCCCTTTACCCATGGAGTTGAGGAAAGTGAAAAGGCCTAATATTGAGGCCAGGTCCCTGAAGTCGGAAAATTGGGAACACGATGTGTCTGATTTTGTAATAATTTATTTATTTCTACTGGTATGTTTTCTTAACTTTGAAGGAAAATTTGTCATATCTCCATTTATCCACCCATCTATAGTATTTTAAATTTAGACATACAGCATGGTAACATACCACTTTGGCCCACATGTACATGCTGCCCAATTTACACTCAATTGACCTACACCCCTGGCATGTTTTCAATGGTGGGAGGAAACCAGAGCCCCAGAGAGAGCCACCATAGACACGGAGAGATGTGCCAACTCCTTAGAGAAAGCCCGGGGTTTGAATGCCAGTCCCGATCGCTGGCATAGTAGTCATTGCGCTAACCGCTATGCCAACTGTGCCACCCTGGACATGCACAGGAATATTTAAGAAACACACAATATTCAGGTTTACAGAATCATTAAAAAAAATAGAAAGGAGGACAGTCTGGCCATTTTCAATGAGCCAGCAGTCTGAAAGCCCTGCTTAATTCAATAATCCTTCAAATTGATTATTTTTATAAACTAATGTGCAATTGCTATTAAATGTTCATTTAATCTTTATTCCCACTATCTGTTAAATAGTGCATCAAGATCTTACACAGCTCTGTTTGAAGAAATTGTTCATTTCCCCTTTAGATTTTTCACATTTTAAATTTTTGACTCCTGATTCTCTTTCATTGCCTGTAAATGAATTCAATAAAATGAATTATAGACCTCTTCTAAATCTCATTATCAAACATTTTTCCACCGTGTGAGTATGTGTGTATATGTATGTATGTGTGTGTGTGTGTGTGTATGTGTGTGTGTATGTGTGTGTATGTGTGTGTGCATGTGTGTGTATGTGTGTGTGTTGTGTGTGTGTGTGAGTGTGTGTGTTGTGTGTTGTGTGTATGTATGTCTGTGTGTATGTATGTGTGTGTGTATGTATGTATGTGTGTGTGTATGTGTGTGTATGTATGTGTGTGTATGTGTGTGTGTGTTGTGTGTGTGTGTGTGTGTGAGTGTGTGTTGTGTGTGTGTGTTGTGTGTGTATATGTATGTGTGTGTGTATGTATGTGTGTGTGTATGTATGTGTGTGTGTATGTGTGTATGTATGGTGTGTGTGTATGTATGTGTGTGTATGTATGTGTGTGTATGTATGTGTGTGTATGTGTGTGTATGTGTGTGTATGTATGTGTGTGTGTATGTGTGTGTATGTATGTGTGTGTATGTGTGTGTGTGTTGTGTGTGTGTGTGAGTGTGTGTTGTGTGTGTGTGTTGTGTGTGTGTGTATGTATGTGTGTGTGTATGTATGTGTGTGTGTATGTGTGTGTATGTATGGTGTGTGTGTGTATGTATGTGTGTGTATGTGTGTGTGTGTATGTGTGTGTGTGTGTGTGTGCTGCATTTGTGAAAAGGTTGACTATATATGATATTTAGTCAATTGACTCATTGTTAGATTAATGCTTAAAGAAGAGGCTCATATGTTAGGTGTGTAGTGAACTGGGAATTCACTACTGATGTGATTTCCTAAGGACTGGTTCTTCCCCCAACTCCGCCCCAGCATATCCTGATATAAACCCTGGATCCACAGCAAAACCCCAGTTCAGTCCTTACTGAATAAAAGCGAGTTATACACTCTCTGGTCTCGAGTGCTCTCAGTCGTGCTACAATATTATTCAGTAAAGAAGAGGATGGAAGCTTTGTTGAAACCAGTGATGCTCCTAATTGACCCTCTGTCTTCAGAGGCCCTGGAGGAATTCATGTACTGGCTGGAGTGCTTCCAAATGTACCCAGCAGCCACACAAATGGTCTACTCCATGGATGAACTCAAGAGGTCTGCGCTTCTCTCATGTGTCAGACCTAAACGATTCCTGATCATGAGGGACTACACTTCTAATGAGTTGGCCATCAAAAGGCTGAAGGCTGGCTACATGAGGCCCCAAAATGTCATCTTAGTGAGGCTTCAGTTCTCACAATGGAAGTAGCATCCTGGTGACTCCATTGAAGATTTTTCCTAGTCCTACGAGCACTTGCAAGGAACTGTAGGTATGAAGATGGCACAGCTTGGGAATGGGAAGATGAGCAGATCGGGATGCTCTTGTTGGAGGCGTGAGGTACAAGTACATCAGGTAACAGTAGCTGAAGCAAGGTAGTAAGGCACTCTCTGACAATGTGCAACTGGCCAAGTCATTGGAGATGGCCCAATTGGGAGCTGATAACCTGGAAGTCACCCCCAGGATGATTTTGTTCCCAGAATGGCTCCACACACGGCATTGGCCCTGATGGCGGCGGCCTCCAACACCAAGAACTCGATGTCCTGCTAAAGACTTCATCTGCTCTAGTTGTGGTAAGAAAGGGCATTGGGTGGAGGTCTGCAGGGCAAAGGGGAGTGCTGAAGTCCAATGCGTGTATGACCCGTGCGGGACTGATAGAGGTGAGTCCAAAGCCAAATCCCATGACCTCCCAATGTCAGTGTTGTTCGCCATGGCCTTCCTGTGGGGCTCCGTGGCAATGGCAGTAACAAAGGAAACCCAAGCAGCCATCTTGCCACATTCTGAAATTGACACTATCCTTATCGGATGAGGAGGGGGAGTGATCATATTTTTTCATCACGTGGTCTCTGCCATCTTGCTGGTTTTCTAAATCAACACCAACAGAAAAGGAAACAGGTGGCCATCTTGTTGCACCTCATAGCACCACCATTTTGCCTGCCCGACAATCTGCAAGGGAGGGAGTGACCCCAGCAAGGGGAATGACTGCATATCTGGAGTCCTGGCAGTGATGGTGTTGGACCAGCAGGTATCACACTAACTGAACAATTCCATGATCAAGGTGGGGGTTAATGGATATAAACTGAAATTTTTAATTGACTCTAGCTTGACTGAGAGCTTCATGGACGCAGAGACAATCCAAAAACTTAATCTTAAAAAGTGTATCCTTCTAATTATCTTTTTTTTTTAGTGTCCCATATACAGTCTGTAAATATTCAAGAACATTGTATGGTTCATTTATCTTTACAAGAAGGGGATTTCTTTAAGTTCAGAATGTATGTACTTATGAATTTATGTTCTCCGGTCTTGTTGGGTCTTGACTTCTTGTGTCACTTTCAAAACGTGACCCTGGAGTATTCTGGTCCTCTTCCTCCATATACGGTTCAGAACGGATGGCCCTAAAACTCTGATACCTCTTGTTATCTCTCCACACTGAATATAGATCCACTTCCTTTGTTGCCCAATTTGAGCACCGATTGCAGACCAATTGCGACAAAAATCAAGTGCTACAACGCAGAGAACCAGGCATTCTTCAAGACTGAGACACAACGACTGCTTGATGAGAACATTATTGAGCACAGTATCAACCCTTGGAGAGCTCAGGTGGTAATGGTGAAGGGGGAAGAAACATCCAGGCTAGTAAATGACTATAGTCAAACTATTAATTGTTTTATACTCCTGGGCGCATGCCCCCTCCCTATGGTGAATGAAATTGCGCAATATACGGTTTATTCAACCATCAACCTTAAAGCTGCTTACCACCAGTTGTTAATCTGTTCCAAGGACCATCCGTACACCACGTTTAAGACTAATGGGAGACTCTTTCAGTTTCAGAAGCTTCCATTTGCTATCACAAATGGGGTCTCAATCTTCCAGAGAAAAATGGACCAAATAGTGGACAAATTTAAGATGAACGCCACCTTCCCCTATCTCGACAACGTTACCATTTGTGGCCACTCTCTGCAGGACCATGACATCAATCTTCAGAATTTTCTGTATGCAGCTGAGGCCCGGAACCTCACTTACAAACACCAGTAAGTGCGTGTTCACGGCTAAACACCTAGCCATCTTGAGCTACATGGTGGAGAATGGTAATATTGGCCCCAACCCTGACAGGATGCACTCCCTGTTGAAACTCCCAATCGCGAGGACCACAAAAGCTCTGAGGAGGTGCCTGGGCTTCTTCTCATATTACGCCCAGTGGATACCTCAATATGCAGACAAGGTTTGTCCCCTCTTAAAAACCACCCTCTTTCCACTGACAGCAGAAGCTCAAAATGCTTTCATCTGCGTCTGAAGCCACATTGTGAAGGCCACCATGCATGTGGTGGATGAGAATGCCCCTTTCCAGGTGGAAAGTGATGCTTCAGATGTAGCCATGGCTGCAAACCTTAATCAGGCAGGTAGGCCGGTTGCATTTTTTCAGGACACTACAAGACCACAAACTTTGGAACCTATCAGTGGAGAAAATGGCTTAAGCTATTGTGGAGGCCATCAGGCACTGGAGGCACTACCTGGTGGGCAGAAAATTCACACTCCTCACAGACCAGTGATCAGTAGCATTCATGTTCAATAATACAAAACAGGGAAAAAAATAAAAAATGATAAAAATTGCTTGATGGAAGATCGGACTCTCTACCTAAAACTATGATATAGTCTACCAACTGGGTTCCCTCAGTGAGCCTACAGATGTCCTGTCCGGAGGAAGCTGTGGCTCTGCACACACCGGCCAGTTGTGGTTACTACACAATGAGCTCTTCCACCCAGGCATAACGCAAATGGCTCACTTTGTCAAGGCACGCAATTTACCCTAATCAATTGAGAATGTCAGGGAAACTATTAGGTCCTGCCAAGTCTGTGCTGAGTGCAAGCTTCACTTCTACTGCCACAGCAGAGCGCACCTGATAAAGGCATCCCGGCTTTTCGAACGACTCAGTGCCGATTTCAAGGAACCCCTCCCCTCCATGAATGGGAATGTGTACTTCCTCACAGTACTCCCATTTCCCATTCACCTTTCCCTGCCTGGACATCCACACTGTCTGTCCTTGGGGCCCTAGACTCAATTTTTGCTCTGTTCAGTTATCCCAGCTATATCAATAGCAATTGGGGCTCATCATTTATGAGCGAGGTGCTGCATCAGTTCCTGTTGGTAAGGGGCATCGCATCCAACAGAATGACCAGCTACAACCCCTGGGGGGATGGGCAGGTTGAGAAAGAGAATGCTACAGTTTGGAAGACCATAAATTGGCCCTCCTGTCCAAAGGACTTCCAGACTCCTGCTGGCAGGATGTCCTACCCATGGTATTCCACTCCATTAAGTCACTACTCTGCACTGTGACCAATGCAACTCCTCATGAGCTGATGTTTTCTTTTGAGGGAATATCAACATCAGGGACCACCCTCCTGACTTGGCTTACAGTACCAGGACCAGTGCAGCTTTGAAAGCACGCGAGGAAGAGAAAAACTGACCCACTGGTTGAGAGACTGCACCTGCTCCATGCCAACCCCACTTATGCCTACGTGGCATACCCAGATGGCAGGGAGGACACTTTCTTAGTCAGGGACCTGGAACCCTCTGGAACTGAGGGTCCATCACCTCAAGGGAGCCAGGACCTAACCTGAGTTCCCTGGAAAACACCAAGGGACTCGGGTGAGACAACTCAGGAAGTGGTTCCAGCCAGCCCTCAACCAGAGCCGGATCACCCATGCCCCGAAGTCACAGAAACACAGGAGGATCAGAAGGTCCAGAACCCACCTACACTACGGCACTCTGTCTTCATCTCCAGACCTCCAGTCAGGTTGAATTTGTAAATATTGTAAAAAAATTTAAATGACTATACTATGTTTCACCTACAGTCTTCATTCTAAAGGAAAAGGTGAATGTAGTGAACTGGGAATTCACTGCTGATGTGATGTTCTAAGGACTGACTCCTCCCCCACTCCAACTCCACATATTCCAATATAAACCCTGGATCTGCACTAAAAGCCCAATTCAGTCCAAAGACTTTTGTGTGCTATTCTTACTGAATAAGAGTGTTGTACTCTCTCTGGTCTTGAGTGCTCTCAATCGCTCTGCAAGGTGTTAAAATACTCTCACCACCCAAGACATACACTTCAACATGGTACAGTCCCTTCAAGAATGGAGACAAAATGACTAGGAGAATAAAATGTGGGATAAGAAGAGTGGGAAAGAATACAAAGTAACTATTACCAAAGTACTGCTATCAGTTGCGATTTATAGAGAATTCAGTCAGCTTTTGCTCTTCTATCTAATCTTCTTGAAGAAGGTCCTTTCGCAATTTCTTCCCAACCATCTCTTCATTATTCTGCTACAGCTTTGGATCATTTGTTGTTTCTCAATCTGATGTTCAATTGCTCTCCTTGCCTATTTCTTCTGTGAGAGATGGGAAAACTGATCTAAAATTATGAACATGAAGGAAACTAAAGTTCATCAGTAAATGGCTGTAACCAGTTCAAACAGGATAAGCTTGGGGCTTAGGATGCAGGAAAGCAGAGTCAGCACGATTAACATAAGAATCTTCTAGTCTTTGTGACAAGACCATAAGACTAAGATAAGGAATGGTAAGGTACAATAGAATGTAGGAAGTTGAGGTAGTCTGGATCAGATAAGGGTCTCCTAGCCCTGGACAGAAGTACCAAGTCATACATTTCTAATTAGCTAACCATACACAGATTTATACATATGAAATTAGCCAACCCTAGATAGAATGAGTCAACTCTGCATATCAAGAGACTGTAGCCCCGAGAATCAGGAAGGTGTGAATAAGGACAATGACATGATGGGGCACCCACAGGATACCCCCTGGTCCTCCAAGTGTACTGAAACTGCACGTAGGCAGGAAGGATTGCCTATGCCAAACCCATCCAGGGGGCAGAAGAATGTAAGGGGGAGGGCACTCTGATACTGAAATCAACTGTATAAAAGTTGGGTGAGCCCCAGTGTATGTGTGTATTCCCAGGGTAAGGGGAAGCACCCAACTTTGCATTGTTGTAGTAATAAATGTTCTTTGTTCTCAATTTTTGTCTCGAGCAATTTCTTTAAAGGTACTTTAATTTCTAACACTTCCATCCTGCTTTGGTTTGAATGTTGGTATATCTTTTTGGGAAATCGAACTCTGTCTTTTTCATGGGTTTGCAGTCAAATTACTGTATACCTTTTATGCTGACTAAGCTTTCAAATTGTTTACTCATTGGAAATGCTGATCCATGATTTAATGCTGCCTCCAATTTTAAATAACCTCTTTCTTTTCAATATTTCTTTTCTGAAGAAACCATTGCCTTGCATCTTGTTACCTTTGTGGTGACCTTGCAGGCAAGGCACTTCCTGTGATGAAGAGAACAACTGGCAGGTTGATCTTCTGTAGACTGGGTGTCTGTCAGTTCTGAGTGAAACATAAAGTCTGCAGATGCTGTGATTGTAGTATAAAAGCACCAAAATGCTGGATGAACTCCACTGGTCTTTCAGCATCCATAGGAGACAAAGATATATGGCCAATGTTTCAGGCCTGAGCCCTTCTTCAAGGAAAGTCTGTCAGTGCTTGACTCTTCTAGCTGTACAGATATTAAAAGCAATTATTTTCAAATGTCCCTTCTGCCTGATGCTATGTCACAGACGAGCAGCAATGGAAATTGACCAAGGCAGTGTTATTGCTTGCTGTTAAAACACTATATTTATTGACAACTACAAATGATATAACACATTAGTCAAATTAAATGTGTGTGTGTGTGTGAGATAGATAGGTTATATTATATTAGTTATGAATAAATATATCTTTAAAAGAGCTAGATTCTGGGGGGGAGGGTTAGTGTAGGTCACTTCACAAACAGAGTAGCACTTCACAAAATAAATCTCATTTAAAATGCAAGAGCTAGGCTCCAAGTGATTTTGCAGAGACATTGGAACTGCTTTGGAAAGAACTTCAAAAGGAGGTGCAAATTGGAACAGAGTCCAGGCTCAAGTACTGATAAAATCTTTTGAAGATTGGGTTTGGAGCCTTTGGGGAGCTTATTTGGTTTTTATAAGTAGATAGAGGAAAAAAACAAACATGATTCTTCTCTGTGAGAGAGAGAGAAGTCAGTTTTACAGTAGCTGGATAGGCTGCAAAATGGCAAGCTACAGGCTTGATGAAAAACCCCATTTTGAAGATGGGTTGTGAGTTGTGAGTTCAGCCTGTTGAAAATCCTTGTAGTCCTTACAAGAGGAAATGGCTGGCTAGAGCGTTTTCCCTGAAATAATGGAAACCAGAGGAACTCTGTAGTGACCTGGAAGAAGAGGTTATCGTTTGGAAAATCCATGATGGGGCAAGATACTTTGGCAACACACTGAAGTAACTGATAGGAGGAAATCGGTTTGTGTGTGTGTGTCCAACAGGCAACAAATCTCTCCCTCAAACCAATAAAAACCTTCCTGAGTGGTAACCATTTAATTTTAAACACTAGATTTATCCATATATGTTGAATTCTGAGCACAGTATAAGAATTGCCTGATACCAGTGAACTTGGAGAAGTGAAAGTGAATGATTGGACTGTGAAACAAAGAACTTTCCTGAACATATACATATTATATACCTGTGCACTTAGAATTAGAAGGGAGTTAAGTTAGGTTCTGTTAAGTTAATAGTAGTAAGTTTAAGATTGATCTTTATTATTATGTTTAAAGAAAATTAAAAGCATTTTTAGTTTTAGTAGCTGTTGTCTTGTGAATTTCTATTGCTTTTGTGTGTGTGTGTGTGTGTGTGTGTGTGTGTGTGTGTGTGTGTGTGTGTGTGTGTGTGTGTGTGTGTGTGTGTGTGTGTGTGTGTGTGTGTATTCAAACCATTACAGCTTAGGTACAATTCTCGAAGGTCATTCCAAAGTTCAGTCTTAAAAATCCATTGTCAAAATACAGACTTTTAAACTGATGCACAGAAGTAATCATAAAGGAGAAGGGAGAGACAGTGGAAAAAAAATGTTTGAAAATCACTGTTTTAATCGTACCTAATTGACTTGTTATGTGCATGGTTTCATAACTCCAAAGGAAATGGACCAATGATCATTTTTATCAAGCAAAATATTTCAGTCACAATTGGGTCTAGAGCAGTGATGCTCAACCTTCCTTTCCCTCTCACATACCACCTTAAGCAATCCCTTACTAATCACAGAACACAGATGGCATAGCGATTGCTTAAAGAGGTAAATGAGTGGAAAGAAAAAGGTTGAGAACCACTGATTTATTTTAAACAACTTTATGGAAAAAAAAATTGATACTGGTTTTAAGAGGCTGGAAATACATTTTTACATATTTATCCCTAAACTTTGCATATAGAGGCTCCACATAGAGTAATTCCTGCTCAGTGTTCGATGAGATGGTTGCTGGTCAATAAAGTTCTGTTCCTTCAATGTTCCACACACAGGACTCCTGCACCACCTGTGTCCCTCAAAGAAACACCCAAATGTCTTTTTCCTCTCTAAAGTAGCAAATTTGGGAATAGCCTTTACTAGCTGATGCCACCCAGTATCTCCAAAGCCGTGAATGGTTGCAGCTTGTACTGGCCCTTAAACTGATACACACACTAAATGAAATGGGAGCTCGTAATACTGCGAAGAGGCCAAAATTCATTCAAAGCTTTCCCATTGCAAACTTGCTTAGATTAATGTTATTAATTTATTTAATTGCATATCTTCATTTTGGAATAATTTTGTCCAACACTCATTCTTAAAGAAAATTCAAAAATAATTTTATATCCCTATCACTGTAAATTGGATATGGTAATAAAAGTAAAGATGTTGACTGATGAATGGCTCTAAAGATAGCCTCCAAGGGTGTCATTGTTTAAGCCAGTGGTTCTCAACCTTTTTCTTTCCTCTCAGATATCACCTTAAGCAATCCCTTACTAATCACAGAGCACCTATGGTATAGGGAATACTTAAAGTGGTATTTGAGTGGAAAGAAAAAGGTTGAGAACCACTGGGTTTAATCAAATATCAAACTGACTAACAGACTGTCAATTTATTTAATCTTTCTGGTAGGGGAAAAATAAGGTTGCTTTTGCAAAACAGTTGCCCCACTGCTTTCAAAAAAGATTCCAAAGCAGAATGGATCAAATAGTATTCACCGATTTGTAATTTTCAGCCTGTCACACTGTCAGTTTGATATCATGTCAGAAAAATGTGGCTTTATTTGCAAAGGTGTTTTTCCACATAAAGGGCATAAAGGAAATTATAGATGATACTGAGCAAGTAATAAGGTTCCAATTTAATCAAGAGCTTCCGATGGTATCAGAGGCCATAAGTGCAAAGTCTGGGTGATTTATGAGCATCATCTAAAGTTTTGAATTAAATTATATCTATATACTTAGTTTTACCATCTATAAAAATATTACAACGAATACATGGAGCAATAAAATGAAAAGAATGGTAATAGCAGTTCATGGCAATACCATAATGACATGATTTGAAGATTTAGAGTTTATTAAGACTTTATTGTTGAAGAATAATAGCATCATGTGATTGACTGCAAAGCACAATAAGGGAATTATTTGCAATTTTTAAGTTCAGATTTTAAAATTAATTAAAAGTAAATACTGTACTATAATTCAGTTTATCATATCACTTGAATTTAATATTACTATCATTGAATGTATTCAGTATCATAGCTGAATAATAAGATGCTAATTAATTCTACTAAAATGAAAAATATATCAAATGCTTTACATATCATAGAGCTTGATCCAAGCTAAATTTTCAGTTGAGCCCTGAGTGTAAAGTGTTTGTCCTTAAAAAAAAATGTCAAGCTGAGGCCTACAGACATTTTGGAAATGGTGGAGCTCAATTTCCCCAAAAGATGTTTTCAGATTCCGAAAGGTATTTGAGGATAAGGTGAACATAAAATATTAATCAGGCCACAGTCAGTCAATTAGCAATTGCAGGAAAGATATGATAGCGCAGCGAGAAAACAAAAGTTTTGTGAATATTCATCAATAACATTGAAAAATCACACGTTTCCATTGATGAAAGGGAGGAGACCCTTGAAATCGACACTGAGTTGTTTGAAGGGATGGGGTGCCTTTATCAGGTGCGCTTTGTCTGGCCAGTAGAAGTGAGGCTTGCACTGCGCAGACCTGGCAGGACCTGGTCATTTCACTGATGTCCTTAATGGAATAGAATAGGTTGCATGCCTTGACGAAGTGAGCCATGTGGGTGATTCTTGGGTGGCAAAGCTCATCGTGCAGTGACCGAAACTGGCTGATGTGTGCAGAGACACAGCTTCCTCTTGACAGAGCATTTGGAGGTTCATTGAGAGAATCCTAGCAATCTTATAATTCTTTATTTTGCCCCGTTTTACATTACTAAACATAAATGTCACTGATCGCTGATCAGTGAGCAGTGTAAATTTTCTGCCGGCCAGGTAATGCCTCCAGAGCCTGATGGCCTCTACAGTGGCTTGAGACTCTTTCTCCTCCAATGGGTTCCGAAGCTTGTGGCCTTGTAGGATGCAGGAGAAAAAGGCAACCGGCCTGCCTGCCTGGTTAAGGGTATTGGCCAGAGCTACATCAGAGGCACTGCTTTCCACCTGGAAGGGTGTGTTCTCATTCACCACATGCATGGTGGCCTTTGAGATGTAGTTCCGAATGTAGTTGAAAGCTGCCTGGGCTTCAGCTGATAATGGAGAAGAGGTGGAAGTTAATAGGGGGGCAGACATTATCCACGTAGTGAGGGACCCACTGGGCCTAGTAGGAGAAGAAGCCCAGGCACCTCGTTAAGGTTTTCATGGTCCTCAGGATCAGGAGGTCTAACAGGGGGTGCATTCGATCGGGGACAGGACCAATGATGCCATTCTCCACCACATAGCCCAGGATCACCAGACGTTTCATCTGGAACACGCACTTACTGGAATATATAACATAACATAACATAACAATTACAGCACGGAAACAGGCCATTAGGCCCTTCTAGTCCGCACCGAACCAAACACCCCTTTCTAGTCCAACCTCCCTGCACAATGCCCATAACCCTCCATCTTCTTCTCATCCATATCCATATCCAATCTTTTCTTAAATAATACAATTGACTCCGCCACCACTATTTCTCCCGGAAGATCATTCCACACGGCTACCACTCTCTGAGTAAAGAAGTTCCCCCTCATGTTACCTCTAAACCTCTGCCCCTTAATTCTTAACTCATGTCCTCTTGTTTTAATCTTTCCTCCTCTTAACGGAAATAGTCTATCCACATCCATTCTGTCTATCCCTTTCATAATCTTAAATACTTCTATCAAATCCCCTCTCAACCTTCTACGCTCCAAAGAATAAAGACCCAATCTGTCCAATCTCTCCCCATACTCCAGATGCTTAAACCCAGGCAACATTCTGGTAAACCTTCTCTGCACTCTCTCCACTCTGTTTATATCCTTCCTATAATTAGGCGACCAGAACTGCACACAGAACTCCAAATTAGGCCGCACCAACGTCTTATACAATCTCAACATCACCTCCCAACTCCTATATTCCATGCAATGATTGATAAAGGCCAGCATACTAAAAGCCTTCTTCACCACCCTATTCACGTGAGTTTCTACCTTCAGGGAACGATGTACCGTTACTCCTAAATCTTTCTGCTCTTCTGTATTCCTCAATGCTCTCCCATTTACCACGTATGTCCTATTCTGATTCTTCTTACCAAAATGAAGCACCTCACACTTATCAGCATTAAATTCCATCTGCCATTTTTCAGCCCACTTTTCTAAGCAGCCCAAATCCCTCGTCAATCCTTGAAAACCTTCTTCATTATCCACTATTCCACCTATCTTAGTATCGTCTGCATATTTACTAATCCAATTCACCACCCCATCATCTAGATCATTAATGTATATAACGAACAACAATGGGCCCAATACAGATCCTTGAGGCACACCACTGGTCACCGGCCTCCAACCTGACAGACAATTATCCACCACCACTCTTTGGCCTCTCCCTTTCAGCCAATGTTCAATCCATTTGACTATCTTAAAATTTATACCTAAAGACTGCACCTTCCTAACTAACCTTCCATGTGTTACCTTATCGAAGGCCTTACTGAAGTCCATATAGACAACATCCACTGCGCTACCCTCATCCACATTCCTAGTCACCGCTTCAAAAAATTCAATCAGATTGGTCAAACATGACCTTCCTCCCACAAATCCATGTTGAGTGCTCCTGATCAGACCCTGTCTATCCAGATGTTTATAAGTACTATCTCTAAGAATTTTCTCAATTAATTTACCTACCACAGACGTCAAACTTACAGGCCGATAGTTGCCAGGCTTCCTCCTTGAACCCTTTTTAAATAACGGAACCATATGCGCAATGCGCCAATCCTCCGGCACTATCCCCATATCTAATGACATTTGGAAAATTACCGCCACAGCCTCTGCTATTTCCTCCTTCACTTCTCTCAATGTCCTGGGGAAGATCCCGTCCAGTCCCAGAGACATCCACCTTTATATTCTTCAAAAGCCTTAAAACTACACCTTTTGTAATCTCTATATTCCCCATATTTACCCAATTTGCTTTTTTTATCTCACATCTCCCAATATCCTTCTCCTTAGTGAATACCGAAGAAAAGAAACTGTTCAATATCTCCCCCATTTCTTTAGGCTCCACACACAGTTTTCCGCTCTGATTTTCTAAGGGACCAATTTTGTCTCTAGCTTTCCTCTTACCATTAACATATTTGTAGAACTCTTTTGGATTAGTTTTCACCCTGCTTGCCATAGTTTTCTCGTACCTTCTTTTAGCTTTCCTAATTCCTCTCTTAAGATTCCTCTTACATTCAATGTATCTTTCAAACATCTCCTTAATTCCATGCTTCTTATATCTAATGTACGCCTCCCTTTTTCTTCGAACCAAGTTTCCAATATTCCTTGAAAACCACGGCTCTCTCAAACCTTTTGCCCCTCCTTTTAACCTAACAGGAACATAAAGCTTTTGCACTCTCAAAATCTGATCTTTAAAAGACTTCCATCTCTCTACTACATCCTGCCCATAAAACAAATTGTCCCAATGCACACCCTGTAAGTCCTTTCGCATCTCCTCAAATCTAGCTTTTCCCCAATCAAAAACCTCAATCCTTGGCCCTGATTTCTCTCTTTCCATAATGACATTGAAGCTGATGGCATTATGATCACTGGACCCGAAGTGCTCGCCAACACTAACCTCCGTCACTTGACCCATCCCATTTGCCAACAGTAGATCTAACACTGCTCCTTCTCTGGTCGGCACCTCTACATATTGTTGTAAAAAACTATCTTGCACACATTTCACAAACTCTAACCCATCCAGTCCTTTCACAGAATGTGTTTCCCAATCTATATGTGGAAAATTAAAATCTCCCATAATTACAACCCTGTGCTTATCACAAATATCTACTATCTCCCTACAGATTTGCTCCTCTAGATCTCGGTCCCCTCCGGGTGGTCTATAATACACTCCTACAAGTGTAACCTCTCCTTTCCTACTCCTCAGTTCCACCCAAATAGCCTCCGTGGATGTGCCCTCTAATCTATCCTTCCTAGGCACCGCTGTAATATTTTCCCTGACAAGCAATGCAACCCCACCTCCTCTTGCCCCTCCGACTCTATCACACCTAAAACAACGAAACCCAGGGATATTCAGTTGCCAATCACATCCCTCCTGCAACCATGTTTCACTAATCGCTACCACATCATACTTCCAAGTATCAATCCACACCTTCAGCTCATCCACCTTTTTTACAATACTCCTGGCATTAAAATATATGAATTTCAGGGATTTCCCAAATTTTAATCCCTGTTTTTCCTCATCTTTAAGAACAACATTATTTACTTTTCCTGCCAATTGCCCTTCATCTTCTTCCAGAGCATTTCCCTTCTCTATCACCTGCCCATCCATATTCAAATACTTACTACAAACTTTCTTTGTTTGCATTCTAACCTTCTCCTTACTGCTCTGTACTATTTTGTTCCCTCCCCCCAACCATTCTAGTTTAAAGGATCCTGAGTAGCCCTAGCAAATACCTCTGCCAGGATTCTGGTCCCCCTGGGATTTAAGTGTAACCCGTCCTTACTGTACAGGTCACATCTCCCCCAAAAAAGGTCCCAGTTATCCAGAAACTTAAAACCCTGCCCCTTACTCCACCCCTTCAGCCACGTGTTAATCCTCCACCTCATTCATATGTGAAGTTCAGGGCCTTGGCGGTGTGGAGAAACTTCTGGAGGTTGGCATCATGGGCTTCCAAAGAGTGTCTACAAATGGTAAAGTTGTTGAGATAAGGGAAGGTGGCTTTCAACCCATACTTGTTGACCATTTTGTCCATCTGTCTCTGGAAGACTGAGACCACATTGATGATACTGAAAGGGACCTTCTGGAACTGATAGAGCCATCTGTCTGCCTCAACTGCTGTGTAGGGGTGGTCCTTGAAATGGATCGGTAACTGATGTTTTTCAGCTTTCAAGTTGATGGTCAAATAGATCCAGTACTGCACAATTTCATTAACCATGTCAGAAATTCAAGGGAGGGGGGTATGCGTCCAGGAGTGTAAAATGATTAATTCTTTGGCTATAGTAAATCACCAGCCTGGACTTTTCTTGCCCTTTCATGACTATCACCTGGCCTCTCCATGGGCTGTTGCTAGGTTCAAGGTTGTTTTCTTTGAGAAGCTGCTGTATCGGATGTAATAAATTTCCCATCTCCTGCACAGTATCATCTATTCTTTGTAGCTATTGGTTTGCAATCAAGGATCAGGTTTGGAAACAGTTGGGGGGTGGGGCGGAAATCGATATTTAGGGTGGAGAGTCTGCATGTAGTGTCTGGCTTTTGGAACCTTCCTATCTGCACCATGATTGGAGGGAGTGGGCCAGAGTACTCCACAGTCACGTTTTTAAGGTGACACAGGAAGTCCAGGCTCAGCAACACAGGAGCACACAAATCATTCAGTACCTACAGTTGGAACTTACAAAATCCCCCCCACCCCCACCCTTTTACAGTTTGATGTACTATACAATACCCCTGGATCATTGCAGAGTGTGAGTGTGAAGCTAAGAAAATATGATAGTCTGTCGAGTACACTCTTGAGTTGTACCACAGAGCTGTCGTAGAGTATATAAAGCTCTCCATGCAGCCAGTGTCTACTAATCAATCAGTCAAATGTCCATTTACTCTCACCTCCATCGTCAAGTTATTCAATTGGTGAGGTCTTGCCTGATCCAGGACAACCAATGCCAGTGCTCTGGAAACCCCATCGCTCCTCATGCTGATGTCGACTCTCTCCTCTTGGCCTGCAGGCAGACAAGATGGCGTCGACGATGAGGCACGGCAAGATGGCCACCCTCCATCTTGATCCAATGACGAACTAGGTGGCACCGACCTTGAGGCATGGCAAGATGGCTACTGTGGCTTCCTATGATGCTTCACTTCCTGTGGCAGGTCCTGTCGTGAGATGCAGCGAGACACTGGCGGCAAACAGCTTGGAGAGGCGGAGGCCAGTCCTTCAGATCTCGGACACAGGTCGAGTGATGATTCAAGGGTGGTGCACACACTTGCCCTTTAGCCCAGAAGACCTTTACTTAGTACCCTCACCGCATCCTGCGCACACGGAGTCCTTCACAGGGCATCGGGTGCGGGGGAGCTGTGCCTGTCCACAGAAGTAGCGTCCCTGGTCTCACATGTTTGCAGCAGTCAGCGCTGGATCTGTGGGAAGTCACAGGTCTCCCAATGACCTGGTCTTCTGGAAAGGCACTGCTTTTGCCCGTGAGGTCGTCAGCTTGTAGTTGGCTTGCTCAAGTGCTTTCACCAGCTCCAGGGTGCTGGCCAAGCCTTTCTTCCCCAACTCCAGCAGTCAATGCCTCATGTATCTCGACCTCACTCCTGCCTCGAGGGTGTACCAGATTTGTTCCTCCTCTTTCATTAGGGCCGTGCCCACTTCGTAGTGGCATTTTCTGGTCAGGGCCCACAGTTCGAGAATATAGTCATCCAGGAACTCACCTGGACATTGCCGACATTGGGAGAGTCGATGACTCACCAGCACATCATTCTGGGGCCTCATGTAGCGGGCCTTCAAGCCCTCTAAGAATGACTCGTAGGTAGCACAGTCTCTGATGACAGTGTACCCTTTGGGGCGGAGTCGAGTGAGAAGTGCTGATCTCCATAGACCATCCGAGTTGAAGATGTCTTGTGTGGCCATCATATAGAACTGGAAGCACTCCAGCCAGTAGACAAATTCTTCCGGGGCCTCAGGGGACAGAGGGTCGGCCTGGCACATGCCTGGCTTCAAAAGAGCTTCCATCCCGTTTCAAAGTTAAGCTATTAAGATTGTAAAGCGACTAAGTGCACTCAGAGACAAGTGAGGAGTACAAAAATGCTTTTAATAGCTTACAATCAATGGCCAGTAGGCCAGGTGAATCTGCGATAAGGTGGGAAAACTACGGTTTATATTCGGGTAGGTGAGGGTGGAGCCAGGGGAGGAGCCAGCCATCCAAACAATACACAGACAGTGAATTCCAGTTCACTGCAATCTTATTATTCTGTGTCAAGAAAACACAACCAATTTTGTTTAAATAGCCATTGTGTTGGGGAATTTCTGTTGTTGCTGGTTTTAGAGTCCTTTGGACTCGTAACAAGTGGCGCCTCATCTGTGTGATTTGAAACATTTGGAGTTTTGGAATCTTAAGCCTTTGGAATTTTTGTGATTTATTAGTAAATTGTTTTTCCAACATAATTTAAAGTTTGTGTGGGGAAAAACACCAGCAATGGAACAACCATCACTTGCAGAGCTGCAGAGGAATAGAAACCAGGAACTGATGGTCATTATGAGGGAATTAAAATTTGCTGAAGTCAAGAGTTTTATGAGGAAAATAGAAATACAGAGAATTAAAGTGAAAACTTATAAGTGAGGAAAAATTTGAAGAGGAAGACATAAACAATTTTCCTGAGGATAAATCTGATGAAATGCAATTGAAAAAATGAAGGTGGATGAAGAGAGAGGAAAACATAAACATGAGGCAGAGGAAGCTGAAAAGAAGAGGAAATATAAGTTGGAAAGAGAAAAAGCGACAGTTTGAATTAGAGAAGATGAGGCTTGAGATGGAGAGAGATAGGAGAACTGAAGCTCAAACTCCTAGAGAGAAATTTATGGCTCGTAGAGAGGTTAATCTAGTTCCTCCTTTCAATGAGGGAGCTATAGATACATATTTTCAGATTTTTGAACAGGTTGCTCAGAGCTCACGTGGGCCAAAAGAAAAATGACCTCATATTCCAAAGTGTGATAAAGGCAAAAGCACAACTGGTATACTCTAGTTTAAATGCAGAGCAAGTTGCAAATTAGGAGACTGTTAAACAAGCAGTATTAAAAGCTTGTGAGTTGGTTCCAGAAGCATTGAGAAATATCAAAGCTAAAAAACAGTTTTTGGGTGACCTAAAGAGATCCAGACCGATCAAGGAAGTGTCAGGGCTGTTTCAGCAGTTGATTTATGAGCTGGGAATTAAACAGATCATTTCATCTGCCTACTATCCGAAAAACACAGGGAGATTGGAAAGATTTCATTCTACTCTTAAAAATATGATGATGATTTACTGTGTGGAGAATAGAAAGGATTATAAATGAAGGTATTCATTTACTGTCACTTGCTGTAAGAGACAATGTGCAAGATTCATTAGGTTTTAGTCCTTTTGAAATGGTGTTTGACCATCAGGTTGGAGGACCTTAAAAGTTAGTAAAAGAACAATGGGTTAATGAGGATGTACAGTTGGATTTGCTTGATTATGTTTCTAAATTTAAAGATCGATTACAAAAAGTGTGGACTTTGGCTCAAGAGAATTTAAAAATTGCTCAGGGTAAAATTAAGCATTTATTTGACAGGAAACTCAAGTGAGAAATTTTAAGCCAGGAAATAAAGTTTTAATTTTGTTCCCAACACATGACAATAATCTTAGAGCAAAGTTTTCTGCCCCATATGAAGTAAAATCAAAACTGAATGATGTTAACTATGTTATAAACACTCCAGATCATAGGAATAAAACTCGGGTTTGTCATATTGGCATGTTGAAACTTTATTCTGAGAAAAATGGTAGTGGAGAGCAGATTGAATCAGAGGTGTTAGTTGTTGACAGGGTTCAGGAAGTTATGGATCATAAGATTATGGAAACAGAATCTTGTGAGGGTAACCTTAAATAAACCATAGTTCCTGTGCACCTGTCAACAATTTTGGAAAATCTGGTGGAAAGGTTAGGACATCTTAAATCACAAGAGCAAATGCATTTGGAGCAGTTGCTTTTGAAATATACAAATTTGTTTCCTGATGTTCCAAAAAGGATGTCAAAGATTGGTCATGATGTGGATGTGGATCAGCTCATCCCATAAAACAACACCCCTATTGAATAAACATTGAAAAAAATATATTAATCAATCAAGAGGTAAAATACATGTTGAAAAGTGATATTATTAGACCTCTGAACTCAAATTGGAGTTCTCCTTGTGTTCTGGTACTTAAACCAGATAAAACTGTTAGATTCTGTACAGATTACAGAAAGGTTAATACAGTTACCAAAACTGATGCTTATCCTATTCCTAGAATTGATGATTGTATTGATAAAACAGAGAGAGGAAGGAATATTTGTGACACCATCAGGCTTGTATGAATATAATGTGCTACCTTTTAGCATGAAAAATGCCCCTGTAACATTCCAAAGGATGATAAATTTTGTAATTCAAGGGTTAAAGCATAGAGTTTCTTATATTGATGAATTGGTAACAAAAAGTGACACATGGGAAAAACATCTGGTGGAATTGGAAAAATTATTTGCAAGATTATCTGAAGCAAACTTAACTGTCAATCTAGCTCAAAGTGAATTTGGACATGCTACTGACATATTTAGGACATGTAGTTGGTCAGGGCAAAATTGTGCCCACTGGAGCAAAAATGCAGGTGATTTCTGAATTCCCTCTTCCAAATGGCAAGAAAGCAGTGAGAAAATCTTTTAGGAATTGCAGGATATTATAGGAAGTTTTGAGGGAATTTTGCAGAAATTGCTCTTCCTTTAATCAATCTTTTGAAGAAAGGAGAGAAATCTTGTCAGAGAGTTTTAGAGAATTAAAGGAAATGCTATGCCATTAACCCTGTATTAAAATCTCCTGATTTTGACAAACCATTTTTGTTAGGAGTGGATGCCAGTGAGGGGGCAGCTAGTGCAGTGTTGTTACAAAAACATGATGACAAAATTGATCATATAGTTGCCTACTTTTCAAAAAAAATCAATGTTCATCAAAGAAACTATTCGACTAGTGAGAAGGAACAGTTATCTCTAATACTCACTCTGCAGAAATTTGATGTATATCTGGGTATAACCCATGAACCAGTAGCAATATTTACTGATCACAATCCTCTGGTATTTTTTGAAAAAGATGCAGAATAAAAGTAGGAGATTATTAACCTGGAATTTTATCTTGCAAGAACAAAATCAGCAAATTAATCATATCAAATGTACAAATAATGAGATCACAGATTGCTTGTCAAAATGTTAAAATGATCATGTAAAGGAAATGTTTTCATTATTGGAATACTTTGCTGTAACATGATATATATTGTGTATTGTTATCACTGTATAGTGATGGTTAACTTAGTAATTTATGTGCTCGAGTGCTAAAATTCCTTTGTAGGGGAAGACTGTTACAGGATCATTTATTAGAATATATGTTTAACAAGGGGGAATAAGATTAGGTAGTTTAGGTCACTTTTCACAAGCAAACATCACATTACAGAAATAAAAAGAGAAACAGAGACAGGAATTGAAACTGAAACAAAAAGGAGAGAGAGAGGGAAAGGGCGGGGGGAATAAAAAGTTGTTGCGGTCAGTGTAAGGCTGCAGGGTGAGAGGTCAGCAGTCAATGCCAGAGCAGAGTAAAAAGCATTCTAAAGACCCCTTTTCAAGACGGGTTTAGAGTTCTGAGTTCAGCCTGTTCATAACCTCTCTAGTGGCTGGTTATTGTGTTTCTCCTGAAATCAGGTGAAAGAAGAACTCTTTTGGGTAAACTGGAAGAAGGCACATTTCTTCGGAAAGACACTTTGGTTACTGATAGAAAGAAATTAGTTTGTGTGTGGAATGAACAACAAACTTCTCTCTGCACCCACCAAAGAATTCCTGCCTGGTAACAACTTAAGTTAAGACACCAGAGCCTGTTGAATGAAATGAATGATTTTATGTACAGTACTGAAAACTGTTTGAACCTGATACAGATAATGTTGTGTTTGTATTATATATAGCTATGTTTTTGGGAGATAAATTGGGGAAGGTTTTTTAGTGTAGGTCTCATACAAACACTTCAAAACAGATTTAATTTAAAATACTGGAGCTCTGCTCAAGCCAGACAGGTCGGCTCCGAGTGCCTTTGCAAAAACTTTGGGAAGTGCCCAAGAGACTTCACAAATGGATTGTTGCTTTGTAAAGCAACGGATGAAAGAGATCAGAGGAGTAGTTCGAAGATGCAGGCTGTCTGGGAGTGCAGAGGGTCATGTAGTTTTTGCAAGCAGAGAGAGTTGAACAATTTTTTTTCAGAGAGAGAGAGAGAGAGAGAGATCAGTTCTGCAATGCGACAGTCAGCAACAACAGCTGGAACTGGAACAGGACAAGCTGGCAAGCATGTGGAAAACCCCATTTGGAAGATGGGTTGTGAGTGCTTAGTTCAGCCTGGTCAAAGCCCTTGTGGTTCATGCAAGAGGAGAGGACTGGCTGCCTAATGTTGCACTTGAAATAAGAGATACAAAATGGAACACTGTGGTGACCTGAAAGAAAGAGGTTATCATCTGGAGAACCCTGATGGGGCAAGTTTCTTCGGCAAGACACTGACGTGACTGATTAAAAGGGATCAGTATGTCTCCAGGAACAATAAATCTCTGTATGAAAACCAACTAGAACCTCCCTGAGCAGTAACCATTTAGCCTTCAAGCACCAAAGCCTGGTGATCTTCATAAATGTTAAATTCTGTGCTCAGTATAAGAATTGCCTGCAACCAGTGAACTTGGAGGAATTAGAAGTGAGATTGGACTGCGAATCAAAGAACTTTTCTGAACTTAAACACACATTACATACACGTGCGCTTCAAATTAGAAGGGGGTTAAGTTAGGTTAGTTAATAGTAATAAGTTAAAGTGTGATCCTGTTTTCATGTTTAAAGATAATTAAAAGCAACTTTTGTTTAACTAACCATTTGTCTTGGTGAATATCTATTACTGCTGGGTTTTGGGGTCCTGTGGGCTCATAACAAAACAAGTAAATTGGAGAAGTGAACAGTAAATTAGTGGATGGTGAAAAAAGAACCATCTTGCCTCACACACACACACACACACACACACACACACACACACACACACACACACACACACACACACACACACACACGCTCACACACTTAGAATTAGGAGGGGATTAAGTGAAGTAACTTAGTAGTGACAAGTTAAATATTGATCTTGTTATTCTGTATTAAGAAAATAAAACCAATTTTGTTTAAATAGCCATTGTTTTGGTGAATTTCTGTTGCTTCTGATTTTAGAAATTTTTGGGGTCAATAGCACATTAAACATAACTCTGCTCTTTGTGAAATAAAACAATTTATAACTTTAGCGATATGCTCAACTTAGGTATGAGCAGAAGAATATTCAAAGCAGGTCCTAGTGGAACTGGTTTTGCTCATATCTTCACAATCTGGGTAGTAGTCCTTTGAGCAAGCCTCGCCTGTCAAATTTGGAACTCATCCAACAAAATCAAAGCACTGAAAAATGATGGGTTCTATGTTAAGCAGATGATGATCATCTAAGCGAGTAAGATGAAAATGTACCTGTTTTCCTATAATTATAGTAATTACTAGATCATCCATGATCTGATTGAATGGTGAAGCAGGTTCAATGGGTCAGATGGCCTCTTCCTTCTCCTAGTTCTTGTGTTCTTATTCTACTACTGTAGCAATTCTTAGAATAAGCAGTTCCTGTAGACTAGGAGTGGGCAACCTTTCAACCTTAAGCAATCCCTATACCACAAGCGCTCTGTGATTGGTAAGGGATTGGTGAAGGTGGTGTGTGAGTGGGAAGGGAAGGTCGAGAACCACTGCTCTCGACCCAATTGTTACTGAAATGTTTTCCATGAGAAAAATTGTCATTGGCCCATTTCCTTTGGAGTTGTGAAGCTGTGCACATAACGAGTCAATGAGGTATGATTAAAACAGTGGTTTTCAAACTTTTTCTTTCCACCCACATACAACTTAAGTAATCCCTTATGAATGACAGAGCACATATGGCATAGGGAATACTTAAAGTGGAATGTGAGATTTTATAAAAAGGTTGCCCAGCCCTGCTGTATACATTAACTTTTTTCAAATACAAGTTCAACATAGTTTGAATTTAATGATGGACGTGATTGTACATGCTCTTAGGTCACATCCAGCGGGATATTTTTTAAATGGTGAAATACCTGCAATAAATTTAGAACAGCTCTGGGATGATGATCATACTGATTGCAAATACTTTCTGTGATTCATTCTTCATTTTCTTTTTCCTTGAACTCTTCAACACCACACGTGTTCTCTGCTACAGCTAAGCAATTAAACAAACTGGAAGACATTGCTGTAAGTTTTCTTTCCTAACAAGTAAAATATGAAAATATCGGTGACATGGTTAGTGTAGCAATTAGATCAATGCTATTGACGTGCTAGAGACTAGGGTTCAAATCTGTTGCTGCACGTAAAGAGTTTGTATGTTTTGCCTGCCTGGGTTTCTCTGACGGCTCTGGTTTCCTCCAAAATGCACGGGATTGTAGGTGAATTAGGTGCCATTGGACAGTACAGGTGTCAAAGCTGGAATCAGCTTCTACTGTGTCGTGAATAAAACTTAATTTAAAAAAAAAAACAAACAAGCCATCGCTGGTAGAAATAAAAAGCCATGACCACATACCTAGAGGAATACATCTCCAGCAACACTGAATTAATGTAATATTCAAGACAAAGCAACTGGCATCATGAACACAACATTCAGCACATTATTTCTAGCATTTCATGGCTGAAGTGAGGACTATCAACAAAGTCTAATGCAGCCAATCTTTAGGGCTGCTTTCATTCAGGACTTCCCAAGCCTACAACTTCATGGGGTCACACAGCATGGAAACAGATGTTCATAGAACGTCAAAGACTACAGCGCAGCACAGGCCTTTTGGCCCTCGATGAGTGCCGACCCACATATTCCTTAAAAAATACTAAACTTTCCCTATACTGTAACCTCTATTTTTCTTCCATCCATGTGCCTGTCTAAGATTCTCTTAAATGTCCCTAATGTTTCAGCTTCCACCACCATGCGTGACAATGCTTTTCAGTCACCCACAACTCTCTGTGTCAAAACCTTCTCTGATGTCTCCCCTAAACTTCAGCACAAAAGATTTCCCTGGTGTGTACACCAATTCAAAGTCATAAAATTGTAGCTTCATCATCAGATTTGCGGTGACATCTCAATGAGGTTGTTTTTTATTATGGCTATTAATGGCTTGTAGTCTTTTTCTGCCATGACTATTGGTAGACCATACACATAGCTGTGGAATTTCTCGAGTCCATAGACCAGACGTCGACACACTCTCTCTCTCTCTCTCTCCCTCTCCCTCTCCCTCTCTCTCTCTCTCTCTCTCTCTCTCTCTCTCTCTCTGTGCATATCAACATTCAGATGTGTTCATCGTCTTTGATGCATATGCATCTTGCCTCCATTCTTCTCACACAATCTGAATTAGTATGGCACCTACTCCATCTTTTGAAGCATCCATTGATATTTTTGGAACGTCAAACGCACCGGTTCTACAGTTAAAGTGGTCTTCAATTATCCCCATACTTTCTCGTGTTTGACCATCCACTTGAATTCACATTTGTCATGTAACAACTCCCTCAGGTACCTTGGTAAATTCATACCAAACCTGTCTTCCAAAACAATGAATTTGATAATTCCAGTACTCTCAAAATGCCCTTTTTGTCTGTGGATCTGGGCATCTCTAAAATTGCTTTCACTTTGCTCTTGTCTGGCTCTAACAGCATCTAACAGCTCATCTTCTAGAAAGGCGAGTTCCTTCACACCAAAATGACATTTTACTCTGTTTAGCTTTAATCCATATTCTGGATGTGTTGTAGCATTTTGATGAGTCTCTTGTTGTTTTGCTCCTGTCTGGATCCCCATGGGATCATGTCATTCATGTTCTCCTCTACCTTATTTCTGCCTTCTATGATGTGCTCCTTTGTCCTGTGGAACACTTCAGGAGCTGTGGAAATTGCAAATGACATCCTTAAAAAGGAGTATCTGCCAAATAGTGAATTGAATGTACAGTATTTTGTGCTATCTTCATGTAGTTTTATATGCCAGAAGCCCTGGCAATGCATCCAATTTGGTGAAAAACTTTGCACCAGCCAACTTACTTTTAATTTCATCCCCATTTGGAATTGGATAATGTTCCCTCTTTATATTGGAATTCATGTATTTTGGGTCCATGGACGTATATAGGTCACCATTCTTCTTTCTGGCACATACCATTAAAATTCACCTATTCTTTCTTTATGATTACTAGTGACATTTTTCAGTCGAGTTCTTCCTTGAGCTTTTCTTTTATTAGTGCTGGAGCCAGCACTGGAACTACTGGCTGTGCGTCGTCCTTTAACTTCAACTTATATGTGAATGATAGGTCATAAATGTGAATGATAGGTCATAGATGTTTGGAAATTGATCCAGTATTTTCTCTATGCTGTTCTCTGCATTGGCACTGCTAACATCATACACCTTATTGACTAGGCCTAAGTTTTCACATGTTTTATGACTAAGCAGTGATTCATGTCTATATGGGACTACTAAAAACAAGGTGGTGCTCTTTAACTTACATCTTGAGTCTACATGTGCCTTTTGTGTCAATATGCTGTCCATTGTTGGCCTTGAGCTGAACAGAATTTGCATGGATGTGCAGCTTTATCTTCATTGCACTGATGTAGTGCTTGATCAAAGATCAAACTGGTCTTTTCCTTGTATACAGCATGAAAGGAATATCTGTTCCATTTGCATGCAATGACGCTTGTTCTGCTCAACTCTGTTCATACTTGGCTGTTCAGTGTTTGTTGGTTTGAAACCCTCCTGTACTACTCTGCTCACAAAGAGTGTATCGCTGAGGGCAGTTTCTTCCATTGTGTGAACAATTTCACCTGATTAGTTTCCCTTTTGATAAACACTGCTTTGCATAGTGATTCTGTCTTTTGCACTTGTTATAGACCTTTCCATAGTCTGGGAATTGTTTTAGTGCATTTTGAGTGCCACATCATTTATGTTTATGTCTCATTCTCTGTTTATGTGTGCATCCAGATATTGTGGCTATGCCTGAGCCTTCGTTTTCACTGGCTTTTGCACTCTCACTGAACTTGTTCATGTGGTACATACTTAACTCATTAATGTGGCATATCTTCACAACTCCATCTAAAGTAACCTTTATCTCTCGTAGCAACTTCTCTCTCACTTTATTGTCAATAATCCAAAACACAATTTGATCACAGATCATTGAACCTTGCACCGTTCCAAAATTGCATGTTCTTGCTTTCAATTTCAAAGAAGTATCAAAGCTCTCTGCCTGCAGCTCCATGCGTGAGCAAAGCTGGTACCTCTCGAAAATTTCATTTTCCTTTGGTAAGCAGTGTCCATCAAACATCTCAATAACCTTGTCACCTGCCTCGGCAAAAACAAACATGTTGAGAACCTCTAGTGCTTGAGGTTGTGCCACAGTAAGTAGCAGTGCAATCTTCCATCCATCAGGTTTGATGTCGAGTCCAAAGGCTTGCAGATACAACATGAATCTTTGTTTGAACTAATATCACTCATGGTCGACATTTCCAGCCCAATTCACAGCATCAGGAGGTTTCACTCTTTGCATGTCTCTTGCTGATACTGACTCCTGGTATTATGTGATTTTTCTTCTATTGTGATAAAGAAACTTGAGTTCTTTTGTATTACTTATATTTTATTATCAACTCACAAGTCTGTGAGACACATCCATTTTGTGCATGTAACCTGAAAGGGGTGGGGGGGGGGGGGGGGGGAATTCCATCTCTGATGCCCTCTCGTGGTCAGGAGGATCATCAACTCCCAATCACCATATGCTGTTTCCAGTAGAGTCATTCTATCATTGCCATTCCTCCTTTTCTAATTGTAGCTTGTGTCTTATTCTCTCGCAAATGCCCGTGACCTTCTTATTGAAATGTTTGCCTCTTTCTTACCCTAAGGGGCAATGTAGCTAAGAGAAATTTACATAGACAATTAACTTGCAAATCTGTAATACATGGGAGGGAAATGGAGCACTCGATGGAAGTCTATAGTGTCATAGAGAATGCATAGACTCCAAAGTGCCTGAAATCAGTATTCAACCAGTGATTCAAGAGCTATCAGGCAACACCACTCGCTAGTTGTTCTTCCAATATCTCCACCTTCTCTCCAAGTATAAATATAACTCTTTTCCAAAATGTTTATCTTCTAACTTATCATCTAATTGAAACATAATTTCTTTTTCCAAAGATGCTATCTGACCCCCTCTGAAGACATTGGTTATGCATCTTTACCTCCTATGGAAGCTGCAAGACCTGTAGAGCATTTTCAGCATTTTATGTTCACAACATTAACATTTTTTTTCAGAAACTTTCCTTCTGCTCTTTATTCTCAAAAGTTTTACTCCCAGCTAATGGTCTTACAAGAAATAAAAGGAGCAAGTGTAGGTTGCCTGAACCTTGAAGCCTGCCCTTCATTATATGTGATTTGCTTCAGGCCTCAACTCCTCATCTGCGCCAGTTCCACAGAGCTGTCAATTTCCCAATCTTTCAATTATTTATCTCTCCATCTTTATTCCTCCAGTGATCCAGCCTCCAAAACACTCTGAGGTAGAGAATTCCAGAGATTTGCCACCTCCTACTATAGAAAACCAATTGTTTTGACTGCACAGTTTTCTAGAAAGACATGATACTTGGGTCCCAGAGTAAACCCAGCATAAAATATACAATGCTTCATGCAACCATGTTGTTTTTAAACCACCAAACATAATCCCAAGCTGAAAATATTCAGAAACTTTGATGTTCTTTTGTGTTGCTTTCCAAAAGACTTCAAAACAAAGCTGATATTACAACACTGAAAATTATTACCTTGCTATTTTTAGAAGCATTGGTTAAAAGGGTAAGGTATAACAGATGGGTACAAAACCTCCATGAGTATAGCGTCACCAATTTTATCAGTTACAGCTGTAATTCAGGACTTTGCATAATGTACTACTGATAAATTATGACAGAATGCTAGAATTATGAAGGAAGGAAGTTTAAGAATGGTGTTTTCCTTCATTAACCATATGGAATTCTAATACCACTCATGAGGAACTGATTACAATTAGCTGCAATTATTATGCAATTGAAATGGATATAAGCTAAACAGTCTATTATGAGCAGGTTAAGCTTTTGTAAATATATACATGAGAAGATGAATTGGACCTTCAATAATATTTTAAGGAGATAAATTATTTCATGGCCAAAAATAATAGATATGCAAAATTCACTTAATTGTTGCTGGAACCAGACTAAAGAAATTAGAAAGCAGAGAATGAATTTTGATCAAATGCCAAAGTTCATAAATTAAAATTACCTTCCCCATCAATGTTACCAAAACAAAGACTTGCATCCAAATTCAGTCCAAGTTCTATATCTGAAGCCTACAAGAAAAATATTCAAATTTCTGTATTTAGTCATTGATGAATAAAAGCTGATTAACCTAATTAGAAACAATTATGCTTGTGTTTTCAAATTATGAAATGTAATGAAATTTAGAGAATATAATAAGATTCTTAAGAACATTGGAGATTGTGTTAGATATTTGGTGAAAATAATCATCATTCATTTATGCATTAGGCAAAATAATGCAGCAGTTTCAACATAGCAAACATTACTAGCTGGTTTGTAGGGGGTCTGAAAGTGGGGCCGATATTGCAGATGTGACCAAAAATGTTCATAATCAAAGCTGTACTTTTATTTGGAGGATTTGATAAATAGCGTTTCCCAAGTTTCTTTAATTTTAAACAAATGTTAGCTTAGAGATTTGCGTAATGCCATTACAGTGCCAGCAACTGGAGTTCCAACTTGGCACTGTCTGCAAGGAATTGGTACATTCTCCCCATGTCTGTCTAGGTTTTGCCCAGGTAATTTGGTTTCCTCCCATGTTCCAAAGACGTACAGAGTTGTTAGGTTAATTGGGCGTATTTTGTGGCACGAGCTTGAGGGCCAGAACAGCCTGTAACCATGCTGTATTCTTAAAGTTTAAATAAAGTAAAATACTTAGGAGGAGAAAAATAGAAAATACTAGAAATTCTCTGACAGTCAGGTGGAATCTGTTGAGCAAAAAACTGGGGTAACTTTCAGCCAATTACTGAAGGTTATATTTTGAACTGTACCTCAAGTGCAAATCATAAGTTTGCCTTTCAGTCCTTTATTTTGTATAGTGACCAAAAGGAGCATCTAGTTTTACCAGGAGTCAATATGTGAAGGCCCTTTCAAGCTGGGAAAACACCCGTCTGTAAAGGCAGAGGTTCTTCGCCCTTGCGCCTAAAGACTTACCTCTCTGAATGCACCGTGGCCAGCTCCAAGGTGCCGATTCCAACTCTTCTCAGGGAAGGATAATCGGCGGAGGGCAGCAGTCTGCCGCATGACCTGAATGTACAGCCACTGCAAGCGGGGCTGAGCGGGAGCTGTCGGGGCAGCGGGAGCTGTCGGGGCAGCAGGGGATGACGGAGCAGCGGAGGGCAGCAGGAGCCATTAGGGCAGCGGGTGCCGTCTGGGCAGTGGGGGCTGACGGGAGATTTTGGGGCAGTGGGGGCCAGCAGTAGCCATCAGGGGGCAGCCAGTGTTGGCTGTCACAGCCTCACCAGGTCGCTTTAGCCTTCGGGGCTGCTCTTTGTGGCTCAAAACCTGGCAGATCAATGGCCATCTTCCCTACCCATAATCCCCCATGCAGCTATAACTGTTCTGGGAAAGATAGAGTGGTTCCAGCTGTGTGGGGGATTATGGGTAGGGAAGACAGCCATTGTTCTGCTGCATATTTATGACGAGTAGTGCTACGGCATCAGTTTCCCCGCCTCCATCAGCTCCGGAGGGCACTGCGAGGCTCTGCTCGATATGTATGCGATGCTGGAACAGCCTTTTAGGGCTGCTGTCTGAAAGGTAAGTTTTAAGTTTTTGATCCACTCTTGTAGCCAGCCTCCAGGCGGAGGTCTGACATGAAATGGCCTATTGTTTTATCAGGTAAGAGAATCGCTGCCTGCTGTTTAACAAATGTGTATGAAGTTAATGCAGTGTGGGGACTCTCCAATCAAAATTAGCTGTCTTTGCTCCTTCAATGGCTTTAGTAGCCAATGAGATTCTTTACACTTGCGCCCTGGGCTGTCATTGAAAGTTGTTATTGAATTTTAATGATTGTGACAACCTTTGTTATTCAGAAATGTTGAAAATGTATAAGGATCTTTATATACAAAAATGATACTTAAAAAACAACAACTTTTAAAAATATAAATTGTTCATATTCAGGGAAAGTTTATTTGATTGGAAAATAGAAAATGTTTTAGTCAGAGGAGAAGACAGAAATCATGAAAAACAGAACAGTTAGTCATTTGTCATTGGTAGTGGGTGGGGGAGTATTAATTATTATTGAAGTAAAATCCCCGGTATCTGACACCTATTGGGATTGCTGATACCAGATATATGAATTTTCTGGTTGCCTTAGACTCACTCGTACAATGCCTAACTACTCCACCTGCATTAAAAATAAACAGTTTAAAACCATATAACCATATAGCCATTTACGGAGCGGAAACAGGCCATGTCGGCCTTTCGAGTCCACACCGGTTCGCTAGAACAACTCCACTAGCTCAAACCTCCCACTCACTGCCAATAACCCTCCAAGCCCCTCACCTCCATGTACACATCCAACCTTCTCTTAAATGACAGAAGGGACACTGATGCAACTATCTTATTCGGAAGTTCATTCCATTCCACCACCACAAAAGATAATGCAAAATGTCAAGTATTTTTTTTAAAATCAGTATTGTAGTCCTTAATTATGTAAAGTTCACATTAATCAGGTTATTTCTGTAACTTACAAATTTAAATTCGCTGGCTTTATAATCATGTTTCATTAACTGCTATGCTAACCAGGCCACCCATCATAATTAACACCCCCCTCCCCTAGGACTACAGATAAAGCTTTACTAATAGAATGTACTTAATTATATACTAATAAAGATAAAGATTCTTACTAGGCAAGGGTAGGGAAACACTTTGGGAGCATTGCCCTGACACCATTTCCCGGCTCCCATCCTGAGCGCCACCATTTTATTCAAACACAAATTTATTTAAACTTTATTCAAACAGGTGCTGTGGGCAGGGCAGGACTGGGGTGCTCTGCTGGCTGAAAGTTAGCTCCCATTTTCACCAAGGCATTGTGTGTTACTTTTACAATTTAAAAAAAAAATGTACATCTTTATTTATTTATTTATTTATTTCCTTTATTTTTTTTTGCCAATTGCTTGAATTCCAGATATTGGGGATTTTATAAGGAGACATTTGGGGAAAAAAAATTCAGCTAATGAGACAGTCAACATAACTTTGCAAAAGTGAAGTAATTTTGAATCAATGTATTGGATATCTTTGAAGAGGAAATTGTACTGTTGATAAGGAGAAACCAATGAAAGAATTATACTTGGTTTTGCAGAAGGCTTTTGATAAGGTGTATGATAGAAAACAGTCATGCAAGTGGACTGATCAGGCCTCCGATCTGGTAACTCCTCTCCATAGTTTCCCAATAAGCTGAGAGCCCTAGTCTCCTGCCTCAATTCTAGGCTTGGATCCGGGCCAGAAGCATGTAGTGATATGCTGAACATTTCAGGGCATTAAAGCCTTTGACCATGTGTTTTGTGTCTGCGTGAGGTTATTGATCGTGCTACAAGGTGCTGCATCATTGCAGAAAATAAAAGCTCAAAGTTATCATGGTAGTACAAGTAGAAGATTCACTAGTGAAGATAGACAGTACGTATAAATGGGCCTATTCCAGTATGGCAAGATATAATGAATGTCATAGATTCATCAAATTATGCATCATGGAGACAGACAACAAGCCCGCACCAACTAAAATGTTCCTCCACACTAGTCCCACTTGCCTGCGTTTGCCCATATCCCTATAAATCCATTCTATCAATCAGTCCATTTTTTTCTTAAACATTGCAATAGTACCTGCCTCAACCTGCCTCTGTGTATAAAAGTTAACCTTTCAATTCGTGTTAAATCTTTTGCCCCTCAGCTTAAACCATTTTCCTCAAATTGACAATTCCCCTTCTCTTGACAAAAGGTTCTGTTCATTCACCTGATCTATTCCTCTCGTGATTTTGAACACCTCTATAAAATCACCCCCCCTCCCCACCATCCTCTTGCACTCCAAGGAATAAATCCCTCCCTTGCTTATCCTTCTCCTCTAGCTCTGGCCCCTGAGTTCTGAAAACATCCTCGTAAATCTTCTCTGCACTGTCTCCAGCTTGATAATATATTTCCTGTAGCAGAATCAGGGTCGGCGCCAGAACAAGTCTGAGCAGAGGGCATTATGATGACCGTGGGGGGCACAATCTGACACTCAAAAATTTGCTCAGATTTGCTCATTTAACATGGGCACCTACCATGTTAAATGTGGCATCCTGGGGTCCGTAGACCATGCCCACCCATGTGTCTCCTTGTGAGCATGCGCTGGTGCAATGAGGAATGGATTGGAGTACTGGGGCCACAAGCATCACATCTGTTGGAGGGAATGGGAGCGGCACTAGTGATGCTAATGGCCCCATTACTCCATTCCATTGCGCATGTGCCAGGCAAATTAGCGCGTGCGCGCAAGAAGAAACATGGGCATGCACATCCTATGCACCACGGGACGCTGCATTTAATATGGCAAGTGCCCCCTTTCTGCCCCTACACCCCCAAATGGAGGACAAATTAACATCCAATTCCGGGTGGCATAAGACAGAGGACAGATTACTCAGAAGCTGGACTGTCTGGCCTAAAACTGGACATCAGGCTACCCTAGAGTGTGTGGAGGGACACAATACTTCATTTGTGAGGGGGGGGGGGGCAATGCCCACGAATCCCCCTCTTGGGGCCGACACTGAGCACAGTGACCAAAACTGAACACAATACTCCAAATGAAGCCTCAGCAACAGCTTATACAATGGCAAAATGACCTCCCAACCAACTTCTGTATTCCCCATACTCTGACAGATGAAGTGGTTTGTCATAGATTCCAATACTGAGGGCCTTAATTTTTTTATAAACCGTACTAGTAACTTCATTGAAAATGTGTAAGTAATCTTGCTAAATTTGTTGATGATACAAGAGATAGGATAGTAAGATGTGAGGGAGACAAAAGAAGGCTACAAACGTAAATAGGTAGTTAAATGACTGATCAAAAATCTGACAAAGGGAGCATAATGCAGGAAATGTAAAATTGTCCATTAAAAATTTTTAAAAAGAAGCACGTTAAGTCATAGCACAGTTAGCACAACTCTGTTGCAACATCAGCGGCCGAGGGTTCGATTCCAGTGCTGTCTGTAAGGAGTTTTTACATTCTCTCAGGGTCTCTGGTTTCCTACCATTGTTCAAACGTATCGCAGGTGTAGGTCAATTGGACGTAATTGGGCAGCGCGAGTTCATGGGCCGAAGGGGCCTGTAACCGTGCTTTATGTCTAAATAAAAAAAAGTAATTGGTGAGTTCCAATATGCAAAGGAATCTGGAAGTTGCATGATTCAGAAAATGCTAATATGCAGACGTATTGAAGAATTAAGGAAACAAACAAGATACTGAGTTTGTTGTGTGGTACTGGTCTACTTATTTATCGAAGAATCTAAGCAGAATGCACTTCAAAGCTAATGCCCGAGTATGGGAAGAATGTTTTGTGGGGTAAGACTAGGCAGGTTAGGCTTCTATCTGCTGGAATTTAGAAGAGTACTTGATTGAAACAGTTAAGACCATGAGGGGCAAAAATTTTTTAAAAATCTGCAGATGCTGGAAATCTAAAAATTAGACACAGCATTTTCATTATTTTTAGTTTTTATTTAAGGTTCTGGAGGGCCTTTGACAGAGTAGATGTGGAGTCGGTGTTCCCCTCTGTGGGAGTATCTCGATCAAGGATCATATGGAGCTGCCCGTTTAAAACGGATGAGGCAGAGCCTCTTTCTCTCAAAGCTTCGTGAGCCTCTGGAATTCTCTTACTGTAACAAAAGCAGAAACAATGCTTTCAAATATTCTTAAGGCAGAAGTAGATATATTCTTGGTAATCAAGAAGGTGAAAGCTTACCAGGCAATTGGATGAACTGAGGATCATAAGGGAAGCAGAGGCAGTGATAGAGAGGAGTTACAGGGAGACAGTCACCCCTAGAAGGCAAGAGTCAGGGAAATGGGTGACTGTGAGGAAAGGAGGGAGAGCGCCAGTGCAGAATACCCCTGTGGAAGTGCCCCTCAGCAACATATATTCAGCTTTGGATACTGCTGGGGGAAACAGCCTATCAGGGACGAGTCGTGGGGGTCAGGTATCTGGCACAGGAGCTGCCCCTGAGGTTCAGAAGGGAAGGAGGGATAAGAATAGGATTCTTGTAGTTGGGGACTCATTAGTTAGAGGGGTAGATAGGAGGTTTGTGGGACGAGATCGGGGATCCAGGTTGGTATGTTGCCTCCCTGGTGCCAGGATATCAGGGATATCTCTGATCGAGTTCATAGCATTCTGCAAGGGGAAGGAGAACAGCCAGAAGTCGTGGTCCATGTGGGGACCAATGACTTAGTTAGAAGTGGGGATGAGGTCCTGAAACAGGATTATGTAGAATTAGGTAGGAAGTTAAAAAACAGGACCTCCAAGGTAGTAATCTCTGGATTGCTGCCCGTGCCACGAGCTAGTGAGGGTAGAAATAGGAGGATGTGGAGGATGAATGCGTGGCTAAAGAGATGGTGCAGGGGGCAAGGAATAAGATTTCTGGATCATTGGGATCTCTTCTGGGGAAGGTCGGACCTGTACAAGGGGGACGGACTCCACTTAAACTGGAGGGGGACCAATGTGTTGGCAAGCAGATTTGCTAGAGCTGTGGGGGAAGGTTTAAACTAGTTTGGCAGGGGGGGTGGGGAACCAGGGAGTATGGCCACCTAGATAGGAATAAAAAAGATAACAAAGGTAGGATGGAGATTAGGGTAGAAGGTAAAAAAGAGAATATATGTGAGGGTCATTCTCTGAGATGCATATATTTTAATGCAAGAAGCATAGTGAACAAGGTAGATGAGCTGAGAGCATGGATAGATACTTCGGGTCACGATATTATGGCAATTAGTGAGACCTGGCTACAGGAGGGGCAGGACTGGCAACTTAATATTCCAGGATACATTTGTTTTAGATGTGAATATCAGGGGGTCAAAAAGGAGGAGGAGTTGCTCTGCTTGTTAAGGAGGACATTACTGCCGTGAGGTGGCAGGATGGTATGGAGGGATCGACCAGTGAGGCTGTTTGGGTGGAATTGAGGGGTGGAGGAGGCAAGAGGGTGCGAATAGGGGTGTATAACAGACCAGCAAATGGGCCAAGAAAATTAGAGGAACAAATTTGTAGGGAGATAACGTATATGTGTAAAAATCATAAGGTAATGATCATGGGAGATTTTAACTTCCCACACATTGATTGGGATACCCATAAGGTTAGAGGGCTAGATGGGCTGGAGTTCGTTAAATGCGTTCAGGATTGTTTTCTAAATCAGTTAGTAGAAGAACCGACTCGGGACGGTGTAATACTGGATCTCCTGTTAGGGAACGAGCTAGGTCAGATAGCGGACATTAATGTTGGAGAACCAATTGGGTCTAGTGATCATAATTCTGTTAGTTTTAGGGTAGTTTTAGGGAAGAGCAAGGAGGGGTCTAAAGTTGAGGTTCTGGATTGGAGAAGAGCAAATTTCGAAGGAATAAGAAGGGATTTGGGGAGTATTGAGTGGGACAGGATATTTTCAGGTAAGGATGTTAATGAAAAATGGAGGATATTCAAAACAGAAATTTTGAGGGTACAGAGTAGTTATGTCCCAGTCTGGATCAAAGGAAAGGCTGGAAGTCATAGGGAGGCTTGGTTTTCGATGAATATTGGAAATTTGGTTAGGAGAAAAAGGGAGGTGTACAAGAGGTATAAAGAGCAGGGAGCTGAGAAGTTGAAGGAGGACTACAAGGAATGTAGAAGGAATCTTAAGAAAGAAATTAGAAAGGCCAAAAAAAGGCACGAAGAGGCTTTGGCTGACAGAGTAAAAATAAATCCAAAGGGTTTCTATAAGTACATTAAAAGTAAAAGATCAGTGAGAGATAAAATTGGACCCCTTGTAGATAGCAAGGGTAGGCTGAGTGAGAAGTGTGAGGAAATGGGGGAAATTTTGAATGATTTCTTTGCCTCGGTATTCACTAGGGAAAAAAATGTTGAATGCAGTTGAAGTAAAGAAAAATAGTGGGGAGGTCATGAAGCATATAAGGATAACCGAGGAGGTAGTGATGGCTGTGTTAAAAAAGATAAAGGTGGATAAATCTCCGGGACCGGACAAAATATTCCCTAGGACACTCAGGGAGGCTAGTGGACAATTAGTGAGGCCATTAACAGATATATTTAGGATGTCACTGCCCACGGGGGTGGCGCCAAAGGATTGGAGGGTGGCGCATGTGGTTCCTCTGTTTAAGAAAGGGTCCAAATGCAAACCTGGGAATTAGAGGCCTGTAAGTCTGACGTCTGTGGTGGGAAAGTTGATGGAAAGTGTTCTGAGGGATGCTATTTACAAATTTTTGGAGGTACAGGGATAGATAGGGAGTAATCAGCATGGCTTCGTCAGGGGTAGATCATGCTTGACAAACCTGATTGAGTTCTTCGAGGGGGTTACAAAAAAGGTTGATGAAGGGAAAGCTGTGGATGTTGTCTATTTGGACTTTAGTAAAGCTTTTGACAAAGTTCCCCACAAGAGGTTAGGAAAAAAGGTGGAGGCATTAGGTATAAATAAAGAGGTAGTGAAATGAATTCAGCAGTGGTTGGATGGGAGGTGTCAGAGAGTAGTGGTAGAAAATAGTTTGTCCAACTGGAGGCCGGTGACTAGTGGAGTTCCTCAGGGTTCGGTCCTGGGTCCACTATTATTTGTTATACATACTAACGATCTGGATGTAGGGGTGGAGAATTGGATAAGCAAGTTTGAGGATGACACAAAGATTGGTGGTGTTGTGGACAGTGAGGTAGATTACCATAGATTAAAAGGTGATTTAGGAAGGCTGGAGGTGTGGGCTTAGAAATGGCTGATGGAATTTAATACAGATAAATGTGAGGTGCCACATTTTGGAAAGGCAAATTTAAATAGGTCTTAAACATTGAATGGTAGACAATTGAGGAGTGCAGAGCAACAAAGGGATTTAGGAGTTATGGTAAATAGTACCCTCAAGGCTGATACTCAGGTAGATGGTGTGGTGAAGAAGGCATTTGGAATGTTGGCCTTCATAAATCGGAGTATTGAATTCAAGAGTAGTGAGGTTATGATGAAATTGTACAAGGCATTGGTGAGGCCAAATTTGGAGTTCTGTGTACAGTTTTGGTCACCAAATTATAGGAAAGATATTAACAAAATAGAGAGAGTGCAGAGAAGGTTCACGAGAATGTTGACAGGATTTCAGGGTCTGAGTTACAGGGAAAGGTTGTGCAGACTGAGACTTTTTTCTCTGGAGCGTAGAAGATTGAGAGGGGACTTGATAGAGGTGTTTAAGATTTTAAAAGGGACAGACAGAGTAAATGTGGATAGGCTTTTTCAATTAAGAAAGGAGGAGATTCAAACTAGAGGACATGGTTTAAGATTGAAAGGGGAAAATTATAAGGGGAACATGAGGGGAAATTTCTTTATGCAGAGGGTGGTGGGGATGTGGAATGAGCTTCCGGCAGACGTGGTCGAGGCGGGATCATTGGTTACCTTTAAGGAAAGACTGGATCGTTACATGGATAGGAGGAGACTAGAGGGGTATGGACCGGGTGTTGGTCAGTGGAACTAGGAGGGTGGGGATTTGCTCCGGCATGGACAAATAGGGCCAAACTGGCCTGTTCTGTGCTGTAAGTGGTTATATGGTTATATGGTTATATAGTCAGGAACTCTGAATTAATAATACAGTGAGATCAATAGTGGTGTTGATTCAAGGTGAATGGCCTTCTGCTCAGAAACTAATTTTGCATCATTGCATATTAAAAAAACACAAATGCATTTAAACAAGCTGATTTCTAACAAATTTTTCAAAAAGGTTTCTATCCCCATTTATCTACAAAGGCTTGCCTGCTTTTAAGTGAAGGATTTGGGCTAATGAAATTAAATTGTTAATTAAATGAAGAAGGACACTGCTAGTTTAATGTGCCACCTACCATACTGCTTAGTTTACATCTATCTTTTTTCTCACCTTGTGGTTATAAATCATGATTACAAAAACCACGTCAATAAGCAAAAAGAGAGAACATTTAATCTCTATGTTTCCTTCAGGTGATTATCGATTGTAGGGATGATGAAAATCTATTCAAGAGATCATGACTGGTACTTCCTTAAACATAGGCACAGAAGCTCATTAGAAACAATGCATTCTGCAAGGTCAGGTAACAGCTATTGAACCATTAATGGCACAACGTCAAACCTTATTTTTGTTATTCCATAATCATAAAGGTGGGAGCAAAGCTATCTAACTCAAACGGCATAGAAAGTTTTTGTATTGATGATAAAACAAAAATTACTTCAAGATTCTAATCATTTAAACATCACCTCTAGAGATTGCTTTCGAGATTATTGTTAATAAAATCACTTTCTTCTTGAGATTGGTTTTGAGGTATTTGAAATTCAATTTCAGTCCTGATATGATCCAAGTTTTCTTTGATCTAAATTGGCTTGGATTTTATTGGGCCTTTTTTTTAATATAAAATGTTAAATTCTTTTACAAAATAAATAAAGTAATTGCATGTAAGTTTACTTCATAAATTTGAAAATCCTGCTGCCCTCATAAATTTAATATCTGGGTAAAGATATCAATTGAAAAATACACAGCTGAGAAATTCCCTCCGGTACCCAGCAGCACTGTAATTACAATGTTTCAGGGGAAAATAAAATTGCAGACATTTGTTGAAATATTAAGTTTCAACAGGCATGCTCTTTGGGAAAGCTGGTGTGACCATGATGGGCTCAATTATCTCACTTTTATGGCAGGACAATTGGCATAGTCGTCAGTGCAATCAAGCCTGGGATTCGAATCCCGCACTGTCTGTAAAGAGTTGGTACACTCTCCCCTTGTCCGCGTGGGTCTTCTCCAGCTTCCTCCCACCATTTGAGATGTACTGGGGTTGTAGGTGTAATGGAGCGGGATGGGCTCATGAGCAAAAAGGTCCTGTTACCAGTGATGTAGGGAGGGAGGTAGATCAGCTCATTGAATGGTGTAATGACAACAACCTTGTGCTCACTGTTAGTAAAACCAAGGAGATGATTGTGAACTTCAGGAGGAAGTCAGGGGAACATCTCCCAGTCCTCATCGAGTGCTCAATAGCAGAGAGGGTCAAGAATTTAAAATTTTTGGGTGTCAATATCTCCAAGGATCTGTACTGGAACCTCCATGTTGATGCAATCACAAAGAAGGCTCGCCAGCAGCTATAGTTTGTGAGATGTCTGAAGAGATTTATTCCGAAAATGTCTCCAGGTGTACCATGGAGAGCCTTCTGACTTGTTGCAGCACTACCTGGTAAGGAGGTTGTTATATAGTCAGGATAATGTGAACTATTTTGTAACCGCGTAAGAATACACCCTTCTCACTTTAGTAACTGTATTGCGCCACTGTGGGGTGTATGTATGGGTGAATAGTTTCCTGTGATGGTGGAAGACATTAGTAAAGTAAAGTCTCTTGTTATTTGAATCTTCCATCTCTAAGTTATTTAAGAAGCCTCCAAGTAACCCAAAGATGTAACATGGTGGCAGCAGTATAAGAGTACTATAATAAAGCCATACAATTGATTGTAAGTCACTGAAATATGATTACTGGAAAAAAAATGGCTGGAGTAACAGCAGTTCACCCAATGATGAACTAGGAGGCTGAAGACATTGTTGAATCATTTAAAGCATTCAAGAGCTGTTTTAAAAATGCAATAGCAGAGGAGAAGATCAGTTATATACTTCTCTGGACAGGGGAGCGAGGCCTTGACTGTAAGGTGGGAGTTTACAGAGGTGGAGAAAAATAATCCAGAGCAGATATTTGCAAAGTTGCTTCTCTCCTTGAACCCAGGTCTAATCATAGAATTAAATGCTATGAATTTCAAGATTTAATGCAAGAGACTGATTAAACAGTTGAAAACTTCCAAACTAGACTAGAAATTGTTGCTGTAAAATGCAGATTTAAGGATATAGAGGAAAGATTAATATGGCAGAGTGCCCATCCCAAAGTGCAAAAGTCTCTTATTGGGAAGGAGAGCTTGAAATTGGCTGAAGCCATAGACACAGCCAAAGTCTTTGCAGCCACGAGGATGCCAATGAAATCCCTATCGATGCAGACCCACCCACAGTAAAGAGAAGGAAGGGTTGATGCTCTAAAGAACATAATCAGAAAAGTGCAAAGCCATAAGACCTGAGCAAGTGTGGCAGACAACACCCCTTTGATGACTGAAACAAATGCCCTGCAAATCATTAGGTGAAGATGTACAAGTCTGGTATGAAGAAAACAGTAATACCAGTGAAGAAAAAAGACATGAAGAAGATCCACCACCTGAAAGGAAACAACAATGAGGCTCCAACACCCAGATACTGAACATAGAATCCATACACCCTCACAAGATGTCGGGTGAGATGAAGAAAGTAAGCGAGTTTCAGACAAGGATCCAAATACAGAGAACAATCCAGAACAAACCTACGATGTTCAACCTAAAGGTGAAGCTGGATACTGGATCACAAAGCATTGTCCTTCCACTCAGCCTCTACCGCCAGATGGCCCCAGTGTAAAGGTTAAAATCTTGTGTTTTTTAATTTGTAGTTAATTTTGTGCCTATCTCTTTAAGAAAAAGTCTTGTTTATAGTGACTATGATGTCATATATCATAATATCCAAGCGGACCAAAAGGTCGTATCTCATTCTTCGAAGAATTATGAAGAGGACTTAAGCTCAAGAAACTTATTTTTTAATCAATCTTAATTTTGTCTATTGTTAAATCTGTTTTAAGTTGAATATCGTTAGATCATTATACACTGCTTTATTTATTCATCATTATGAAAATCTCAATGTGAAGTTATGCAAAATGTTTATCCATTTAATCAACGAATTAAAGCTACTTAAAGCTGCATCTACAACATTTGGTTTATTAGATTAATAAGATAGTAATTCGGAATATTTTCACTCACATTTCCTTGAAATTGGGAAATACTAGAACTTGGAAAGTGTTGTCTATACCCAGAGATCGTAATAAAATTATATCTAAAAGATGGTGCATTGGAAACAGCAAATGTCACATTAACGGCCTATGGTGGACCCATGGTCAAGCAGCTAGGGAGAGCTAAGATCAATGGCCTTCATGAGGGAAAGAACATCCTCTGTATTTTCTACATAGTAGACACTGATTGACCAGCAATTCTAGGTCTGGATAGCTGACAGGAGTTGCAGTTGATCTCTGTCAATTATGAGATTCCGATGAAGAAGATATCCAAAAGGATCAACAGAAGCACACAACAAAAAGAGGAAATGATTTCCACAGAAGTACCTGCCAGGTCATGGCACAAAGTGGGAGCAGATTTGTTCTCTGAGAATCAAGAGTGGTATAGTAGCCTGTTACTACTCTAATTTTCCATTGTCAAAAAAGTGAAAGACTTTAGAGCATCAACTTTCTCCTCAGAAATGAGAACAGTCTTTGCTGAACAAGTTATACCCAAGCAAGTAATATGGGACAATGGAACACAGTTCATGTCACAAAAAATCAGAAAGATGGCTGCATAGTATGAGTTTGTTATCACTACATCATCCCCATACTACCCCAAAGGTCATGGGTTCATTGAAAGACAAGTGCAAACTGTGAAACACACACTAGTTAAGTGTCACAAAACAAAAGAAGACCCAGACCTCACTCTTCTCTCATTACGAGCAACACCTTTAAGGGCTGACATGAAGTCTCCAGGTGAACTTCTAAATAATAGGAGATATAAAACAACTCTGCCAAGCAAAATACACCCTCCAGAAGACCAGGAGGAAAGCAGAAGAATGCTGCAAGAAGGACACCAGCATTATAACAAACATGAGCAAACATTGCCAGAACTCTTCAGAGGGTAGCATGTGCATATTCAAGGGCTGATGTTGAAAACATGGACCCCAGCAAAGGTCATCAGAGAAGCTGAGACACGGGGCGTGGTGAGATGGCGTAGAGACTAGACGTGTAATCCCTGCCCTCTCTGGTCAGACTTTTAAGTACCTGTTTTTTAACCCTTTAATTTTAATTTTAAAATTTTAATTTTTAGTTTGATGTTTTGTTGAGCCATTATGGCTACTAATGTTAAAAAAAAAACTAAGTCTCAGTTACAAAAGAAAATACAGTTTCAGAGTGCAGAAGATTTGGGGCCTAAACGACCTGAAACAGCCTCGGACTCGATTTCAGTGATCCCCAAGCTTCAGTGATCGCTGGTGGGGACAAAAGTTAAAGTAACAGCCACTCACCAGTCTCAAGATGGTGCTGGTTTGACCTGTTTTGTGGAAGAAGGAGCGTGCTCCTGAGAAGTTAGGCACGAGCCTGGAGGCTTGCCAAAAAAAATAACCTTGTTGGAAGTGATGGGAGCATGGAGGAAGAGAGCTGTGACATTAGACACACACACAGCCTCTAGTGGCTGGGGGTTTGAGTAGCACTGCTAATTATGGAGGATTCTGTAATTTTATTAAAAAATGGTCTGTGGTGGGGAGGACAGCGTCTCCAAACTCGCAGCAAAACGATTAGAATGCTGCCTCTTGAAGTACAACCAGAAGAGGAATTACCTTACTCTACCACTATACATGAAATGGAAGAAGAGCTGGAAGAAAGTGAGTTACAAATTGTGGAACCGGATCCTGTATTCCAAATCGCAACTCAACCTGTTTACACGATGTTTGAAGGTATTGCTTCTTATTTGGATATCATTACTGGTCAATTGAATCAGCTGGTTCAAATGAATACTGATATGAGTTTAGACTTAACTGTGGTTAAGGCAGAAGCTAAAGAAAATTGGGAAAATTTTAAAAAATTTGAAGCTTCCTTTTCTGAATGTAAACAGCTACAATCCAATACAGAAACAATAATAAAGGTGGAAAAATCAGTTAAAGATTTAGGAGCCCAGAAAAGAGAATTAACAAAAAAAAATAGACTATTTGGAAAATCAAAGCACAAGAAATAACGTGAAAATTGTGGGTTTACCAGAAGCTATAGAAGGTCAAGATCCTGTCAATTTTTTTAAAAATTGGATACCCCAGATGTTAGGGGTATTGGTATTGGAAAGAGCACAGAGAGCTTTAAGAAGAACACCTTTACCTGGTCAACCTCCAAGAGCTGTGATAGTTCACTGTTTGAACTGTTTGGATAGAGCAAGCTCCAATGATGGTTCAGAATAGTAGAGTTTTCTTCTACCCTGATTTGAGTCAAGATGTTATCAGACATCGACGTGAATTTAATCCAGTTAAAGACGTTTTATGGCGGAAAGGTTACAAATTTGCTTTTCGTTACCCTGCTGTGTTGAAAGTGTTTTATGGAAACTATCAGTCTCAATTCCACCATTATATCTTAAAAAAAAATCTGATGGTCTTGGAAATTGGAAAAATGGAAGAAATGGAACGAATGGGAATGGAAAGAGTTCATCTACTCTTGAAATGAGTTCACCATCTGGACTGAAATCACAAGGCTGAAAATTTTTAAAATTTTTTTTATAATATGTTAATATTTTTGATTGGCTGGCTGGGGAGGAGGGGATTGCACTAATTTCTCTGTTAGTCATCAGTCACTAGTGGTAATCCACACCCAGTTTTTTTAGGGAGTTACACCCTTTTGGTAATTTTTGGGGTTTTTTTTTCTTCTTCTTATTAACGAATATTATTTTTATTTGGCGGGACTATATATTTTAATTTGGGGGTTCTATATATATTTTTTTTCTTTGTTATTATTAATTTTGTGATTATTTTTGATATTTAGTAATTGTATTAGTTATGGTCTAAAAGTATTTTAATCTTATACGATCAAGCGTAAAAGAGTTTTGGGATATATTAAAAAGATGAAAATTGATATTGCTTTTTTACAACAGACACATTTAAATGAAAAAAAAAGTATGAAATTGAAGAGGGACTGGGTTGGACATGTTTTTTTCTTCATTTAACTCTAAAGCTAAGGGAGTAGCAATTTTCATTTAATGAAGTTATGGATGAGGAAAAATAGAATGATTGGTTCTAAGGGTAAATTATTGACTTTAACACTTATATAATAATCAACTTATTCCTTTTTCAATGCATAATCAATGTTTATTACATTGAAAATCTAAAGGTATAAAAAATTTGGGGGATTGTTTTAAAGAAGGTAATTTTTTATCTTTTAATCAAATGAGGGAAGATTTTGGTATGAATGAGAATTCTTTATTCGTTTATTATCAACTTCGATCTTTAGTAAAACAAATATTTGGTAGCGATATGATTTTACCTAAATTGACTAAATTTGAATCTTTTCTTGTGATTGTACCAAAGAAGGGATATATTTCATTGATGAATCAAATATTACAGCAGAGTATGGAAAAAAAAGGATGGAAAGATCTAAGATTAAATGGGAAAAGGATATTAATTTTATTTTTTCTGAGGATGACTGGTTATATATTTGTCATGACCATGTTACCAGATTGATAAATGTTCATTATGCAATGGTTAATTATAATTTTTTACATCAATTGTATTTAACACCTGAAAAGTTTTTAAAAAATATGGTTTTACTGAATCAGATTCTTGTTTTAGATGTGCTAATTCGGTTGGAACTTTTTTTTCATGCTGTTTGGTTATGTGTACATATACAATCTTTTTGGAAAACAATTCAATTGTTTTTGGAACATTTGTATAAGATTAAAATACTTTTAGACCAGCAATAATTTTGTTGGGTAAGTTGAAGCCTTTGAAAGATTTGGGATTAGATAAATTTCAGATTGCTTTTATATATTTAGCTTTATCTGTAGCAAAAAAATATATAGCAAGTACATGGAAAAATGCTAATGTGATTGATATTAATAGATGGCATAATGAGATGAAAACTTGTTTGGTAATGGAAAAAATCCCGTATGTTTTACATGATAATTATTCTTTTTTTTCTTAATAAGTGGTCTTTATATTCATAATATTTACATTTAATTTACTTTGATTAGATTTTAGTAAATATATTTTTGGTTTTTTTTTTCTTTTTGGCTCTCCTAAAGAGAGCTGGCTGAGAAGGGGAGGGGGGGGGATCTTCTTTTTTTTCTTTTCTCTCTTTTCTTTTTTATATATTTTTTTTAATTCTTCACAATATGTACTTTGTTGAATGAATAAATAAAGTTGTGAAAAAACAGAGAAGCTGAGACACCAAGATTATACACTGTTGAGACGGACTCTGGCAATCAGTTGAGGAGTAACAGAATTCACAACCAGCTGACACAAGATGTGGTGAAGCAGAAAGCTTTAATACCTGCAAAACCTGCAACACCAATATCAAGTGAGATATCAAGTGAACAGCTCACAACCACTAATACCGAAACATCAACACAGCAGATGTCAGGTGAAGCTACATCACCTACATGTGTATCAGCAACACAGAGCCCAATGGTCACAGCCAAATCCACAAGATGGTGAAGCAACATACTGCCACCAGTGCGATATCGATAAGAACTATATAAAAATAGTTGTGTAAATAAATTAGTGTGCAAATTCAGTTACTTAAGTTGCACTGGAAAGAAAGTGATAAAGAACACTAATTTTTTTTATCTTGAGAAGGAGGGATGTTATATAGACAGGATAATGTGTACTAATTTGTAACTACGTATACATTAATGATCTAGATGATGGGGTGGTGAATTGGATTAGTAAATATGCAGACGATACTAAGATAGGTGGAATAGTGGATAATGAAGAAGGTTTTCAAGGATTGCAGAGGGATTTGGGCTGCTTAGAAAAGTGGGCTGAAAAATGGCAGATGGAATTTAATGCTGATAAGTTTGAGGTGCTTCATTTTGGTAAGAAGAATCAGAACAGGATATAAGTGGTAAATGGGAGAGCATTGATGAATACAGAAGAGCAGAAAGATTTAGGAGTAATGGTACATCGTTCCCTGAAGGTAGAAACTCACGTGAATAGGGTGGTGAAGAAGGCTTTTAGTATGCTGGCCTTTATCAATCATTGCATGGAATATAGGAGTTGGGAGGTGATGTTGAGATTGTATAAGACGTTGGTGCAGCCTAATTTGGAGTTCTGTGTGCAGTTCTGGTCGCCTAATTATAGGAAGTATATAACAGAGTGGAGAGAGTGCAGAGAAGGTTTACCAGAATGTTACCTGGGTTTAAGCATCTAGAGTATAGGGAGAGATTGGACAGATTAGGTCTTTATTCTTTGGAGCGTAGAAGGTTGAGAGGGGATTTGATAGAAGTATTTAAGATTATGAAAGGGATAGACAGAGTGGATGTGGATAGACTATTTCCGTTAAGAGGAGGAAAGATTAAAACAAGAGGACATGAGTTAAGAATTAAGGGGCAGAGGTTTAGAGGTAACATGAGGGGGAACTTCTTTACTCAGAGAGTGGTAGCCGTGTGGAATGAGCTTCCACACGGAGAAATAGTGGCGGGAGAAATAGTGGCGGCGGAGTCAATTGTATTATTTAAGAAAAGGTTGGACAGGTTTATGGATGAGAAGAAGATGGAGGGTTATGGGCATTGTGCAGGGAGGTGGGACTAGAGAGGGGCGTTTGGTTCGGTGCGGACTAGAAGGGCCTAATGGCCTGTTTCCGTGCTGTAATTGTTATATATGTAAGAATACACCCTTCTCACTGTAGTAATTGTAGTGCACCACTGTGGGATGTATGTATAGAGGGTGTGTGAAGAAGGTGAGATGGTGGAAGGCATCAGTAAGTAAAGTCTCTTTTGCTATTTGAATCTTGCATCTCTAAGTTAATTAAGAAGCCGCCCAAGTAATACAGAGACATAATAGAGGCACGAACTTTCAGAACAAGAATAAACTCCAGAGGGTTCTTAACTCTGCCTGTATCATTACAGGCACCAGACTTCACTCCATCAAGGACATCTACATGAGGGGGTGACTTAAAAATCAGCCTCTATCCTCAAAGACCCCCACCATCCAGGCTATGCCATTTTCACTCTGCTACAATCCAGGAAAAGGTACAGGAACCTAAAGATGAGGGCTCATTGGCACAAGGACAGCTTCTTCCTCACTGCCATCAGATTCCTTAATAATCAATGAACCAAAGTCATTGCCTTACTTTTCATGCACAATATTTTTTTCATTTATAGTAATGTTGTAAGTTGGCTATAATATGAATGTTTCCACTATGATGCTACAACAAAAAAATGAATTTCATAACTTGCTCATGACCATAAATTCTGATTCTCACTCTGTATGCCCAAATTTAAATTTAAATTAAAAAAAAATGTTTTCTTGTACTATGATTACATGATTTATAGTCTCCTGGAATAAGTTTTCATCTTTTTTACATGAGAAGAGTTGGAAGGCATGGTTCTTTTTATATCCACATACCTGACAAGTGTTCTATAGCTTAGCATTGTCTCAGTCCAGGTCGTTTTGCATTCAAAAGTTTTGTCTCCTTTTCCTAAATCTGTTTCCCAGGATCAACATCATTTTTCTCCCAAATATTCCTGACAAGTATGGTCACATGATCCTTTCTGCTTTCCCTTTATGTCTCACTTCACTCCTTCGAACATGTTTAAGGACATGTATATGGGCAACAGAATTCCAATTTACATTTGCAAATTATTTCTCTGATAATGAGCCAAATATCTTTTTTACAATTCTATTTTGCGTCTCTTTGTCGGCCAGGAGCAGATGTATTTCCTTTCTCTACTTCTCACACCCCTTTCAATTGCATCCAGATTCTATACCATTTTGAATATCCTTGACCCATATCCCACTGTTGCCTGATCATTTCCACAATCTTCCCCAAGCCCTTCCCCACAACACTACCATCCACTACCACCCCTCATCTTGCCTCCCTTCCCCTTTGGCCAGTCAGGCTGTGACTTCTATCTGTCAGGTCCTCACTGTCAACTGCAAAACTTCCATCTAATTCTAAACTATGTGTGGAGCCACAGGTACTCAAAAATAAATCGATTAAATGAAGATTCCACTATGAGATTGTTGGGGAGTTCAGCTCTGTTACTATTCAGAGATTGCAGCACTTTTTGGTACAGTGCTTCTTTTCTGAACCACTTGCCCCACAACTGACCTGCCATCTAATATGTGATGTTTCTCTTATTGTAATAAAGGAACTTGGATTTGCTTAAAATAACTATATTTATTAGCTAGAACACACACCAACAAGCCCTCATGGAGGCATCCATTTTGAATCTACCCAATATGCAACAGCTTAACTCCTGACTCCTCCCTAGTATTTAGGATTAGCACTCACAGTAGCACTCTATCAGTACATCCCCTTTCATTGAGATGTGTAATCTAACAGCATGACACACAAATACAGTTTTCACTTCAATTTAAAGTTCAATACAAACATAAACATCAAGATCATCATTTCTTTATTTATTTTATCGATTCAGTCTGTCTGATGCTTTTGTAACACATGTACTTCTTAACACAGGCACTTGTCTCAGCCCTGCTGGTCCACTACTGTCCAGCACTGGTGGTGTTTCCTCTGTCACTGTGCAGGCGGAATCTTCTGCAATTGTCTGTAACTGCAGCATCTATTGCATTTTAAGCAGGCTCTTTCAATTCCTTCTCAGTATTTGACAAACCTCTGTTCTGATAGTGTAGGATCTTGGACTGACTTTATTCAGAACAGTGGCCTTTTTGACCCAAATGTGGGAACCTCTGAATCTCACTGTGTCATGTTGTGCCAGTGGCCCTAAGCTTCTTGCTGACATCATAGTTTGCTTTTTGTCTCTATTGCAGATGTTTTTGCTTCCATTTGACATATTTGACATTTCTGTTCATGTTTAGGTCTGCAGAGTAGGGAAATGTAGTGCAGAATCTACGTTCCATCAGAAGCTCAATGGGTGACATGCCATCTTCAAGTGGTGAAGCTCTGTAACTTAATAGAGCTAGATATGGATCTGAGCCACTGTCTTGTGCTTTCTTGAGCAACTGTTTAACTATGTGAACTCCTTTCTCTGCTTTACCATTTGACTGTGGATGCAGAGGACTTGAAATCACATGTCGAAAATCATACTCTTCGCAAAATTCTGGAATTCTCTACAGCTATAGCATGGTCCTTGTCACTGTAAACAATTTGAGGAATGCCATATCTTACAAAGATCAATTTCATATATTTGATCACATAAGCAGCAGAGAATGGAATCTCTGGATAGTTCAATAGATAGTCAATAACCAGCACATAATTCTTTCCAGCCATGTGGAACGGATCAGGCCCAATTTTCTGTCATGGTTCTGCTGGTACGTCAGTTATTATCACGAGTTCCTTTGTCTGCTTTGCATGATGTTTCAAACAGGTCTCACAGTGGATACTATCCGGCCAATGTCAGCATTTATCTCTGGCCAATAAACAGCAGTCTGGCTCTCACTTTCATTTTTCCATTCCAAGGTATCCCTCATACCCTTTTAAGCATCTCTTGTTGTAGTGATTGAGGAATGATAATTCTGCTCTGCCTGAGTAGAAGCTCATTGACAACACTCAAATCAACTCTGATGTTGCAATATGGATGATATTCACATCTAGGTCATCCTTTGTTCAGATTCTTGAAGACCTTCTGTAGAACTGTGTCCTTTTCTGTTCCAGCTGAGATCTGCTTGGATTTCAAGTCAGATACGGGAAGAGATTCAGTAATCAGATTCATGTGGAGAATCACATCTGTCTCTATGGAACTCTCATTGTGTGCTTCACTCTGCATCACTGCCCTGGATAATGCATCAACTAACATAATGGTGTGTACACCAATTCAAAGACATAAGGTTGTAGCTTCATCATTAGTCTTTGGATTCTTGGTGAGATTTCACTGAGATTTTTCTTGGTTTGTGGTCTGACTCTGCTATGAATGTTGGTAGACCGTACACATAACTGTGAAATTTCTCGAGTCCATAGATCAAACCTAGACACTCTTCCTCGATCTGTGTATATTAACATTCAGATGTTGTCATTGTCCTTGATGCTACTGGCCTTCTATCTTCTCACACCACCTGAAGTAGTATGGCACCTATTCCATCTTCAGAAGCATCCATAGATATTTTTATCCTTTTGGATGCATCAAAGAATGTCAAAATTACTGGTTCTGTAGTTAGAATGGTCTTCAGTCGTCCCCATTCTTCCTCGTAGTTGCTGTCCACTTGAATTCACATTTGTCCTGTAACAAGTTCCTAAGGTGCATTGTTTTGGAAGACTGGTTTGGAATGAATTTACCAGCACTCTTAATATGCCTTTTATGTCAGTGGGTTTGGGCATCTCTAAAATTGCTTTCACCTTGCTCTTATCTGGCTAGGACCTGCCTTGGGGCATACACTATTGGATGTGTGTCCTGCTTTAACTGTATCTTATTGGTGAATGATAGAACTCCAAATCCCTTGAAGATGTCCAGAAATTGATCCAGTATTTCCTTGATGCTGTTCTCTGCATTGGCACTGTTGATGTGGTACACCCTCTTGACTAGGCTTAAGTTTTCACACACTTTGTCTACAAGAAGTGATTCGTCCACCTTAGACTATTGCTCACCTGAGGTGGTGCTCTTTCACCTTGAGTTTACATGTCCCTTTCGTGCTGATGTTCTGTCCATTGTAAGCTTTGAGCTGTACAGAATTTGCATTGATATATGGCTTTATATTCATTGCCATGCTATCACATTCATAGATCAAATTGACCTTCGCACCTGAGTTCAGCTTGAAAGGAATATTTGTTCCATTTGAATGTAATGACATTGTCCACTTGTCCTGCTTGACTCTGTTCATGCTTGATTGTTCAATGTCTGTTGCTTTATAATCTTCCTGCATTACCATGCCCATGAAAAGTGTATCACTGAGAACAGTTTCTTCTATAGTGTGTACAGTGTGTACAGAGTCGTGTCGCTGGCAGGCCCGTAGAGTCCAAAATTGTATGTTCTTGCTTTTAATTTTAATTCCATTTTAAAAAGTATCAAAGCTCTCTGCCTTCAGCTGCATGCAAAAATATAACACGTACCTCTCAAACATTTCATTTTTATTTGGTGGAGAGTGTTCCTTAAACATCACATTAACCTTGTCGAAATTTCCCTGGTCTTCTACCTCGGCAAACATAAAGGTATTGAAAACCTCTAATGCTTGAGGTCCTGCCACAGTGCAATAATCCATGCCCAAGGTTTTCTATCGACTCCAGTGGCTTGCAGGTACAGCATGAATCTTTGTTTGAACAGTCTCCACTTGTGGTCAACATTTCTAGTCCAATTTACAGCATCAGGATCCGTCACACTTTCCACACTGCTGCTATATTGACTGATCTGATTCTCACTCCTGGTATCTTGTGATGTTTATTTTATTGTAATAAAGAAACTTGGGTTGTTTAAAATAACTATACTTATTAGCTAAAACACACACAGACAAGACCATGTGGGGGAATCCATTTTGAATAGCTCATCTCCAAGTTCCCCCTAGTGGTCAGGATTAGAACTAGCTCTCGAACTACCACTCTATCAGTACACCATATAAATATCACATTTATTTTAGTAGAATGTAGTCAGTCTGTTGGGTGGCAAGATATGGGCATGAAAGTGAGAAGAAAATGACTTTGCAAATAAATTTCTGAAAATAGATGCTGGACACAATTTAAATAAATCGATGACAGTGAACTGAATTCTATATGTATGAATTTGTCCTGAAAAGGTTAGAATTGTTAACTTCATCTTATTTATGACATTCTTTTCTAATTATGCAAAGGACCATTAAGTGTTTTGTTTCTTGACAATCTGTAGAAGGAGGCAGGTTCATTAGCTTTTGCTTTTCGGTTGATTACCATGCAGACTTTAATAAAACACCCATCATGCATGCACGCACATTGAATCCTATTCTAACATGAGTGATCTCGTTAGTATTTTGAGTAAAATCAAGAGCAATTACAACCAAGTATTAATAATTAGCATTAATTTGTTAACATCAAATTTACATGGAATATACATTTTTAGAGGCAAGGAAAGTGATGTTTGCAATATTTCCAAAGGACGCTGACCAGCAAGGAGAACTCATCAAATAATCACTCTGATATTCATGTTATTACCCAGATCATAAATGTTATGGGAATATATTTAGGCAGTATTTACTGTGTAAATGCTTTACTTTTCCCACCTATTGTTTTATATTTCATGATGGCGGTGACAAACTCAGAATGAAATAACACTGGTGACACAGATCACAGAAAAACTGGAATGCAAGTGCAGCAGGTAATGAAAGAAGCCAGCCGAATGCTTATTGCTGGGAGAAATAAAAATGAAATTAAAGAGGTTATTCTTCAGTTATAGAGGATTCTGGTAGGATCATAATGGAGGACTGTTTTATTTTCCTGTAATAAGCAGGTTGTCTGATAAGAAAAGATTGGATTAAGTAAATTTACACACACTGTTTCAGAATGAGATGAGACTTAACTAAAACATGTAAAATCCGAAGGTATATATTGTTCAAAAATATGGGATTGACCATTAATTTAGAGATGAGGCAGATTTTCTCTTTCAAACTGATCATGAAACTGTAAATCTCTTTTTAAAAGACCGTTAAATATTTTGCAGCCAATGTAAATGGCTGTATGATATGCATGTTGTTGAAAAGTTACCATGGGGAAACAGGAATGTGGAACTCAGATTAGTGTTAGGTCAACCATTAATATTAAATAGCTGAGCTGGCTTGACTAGTTTACACCTGTTAATTTATTCACTTGTGTTACACTTTTGGGAAGTTGTTAGAAAAATAATTAGTGAACACTGATATCAGAATAGATTTCTTAGTGATTTGCTTTTCTGCTTTTCTTTTGCAATTTGGTACTTTATATAATTGCAATGGGAAATGTGTGGAACATTTAAGGCTCAATTGAAATGTTCAGACCTTATCATTTCCGACTCTAAAATCATGCAAGAGTTTCACACAACAGCTCTCTTACCTTTGGCCAAACAATTGTGAGATTGCAAGTTTAAATCTGCAAAAGCAGCTTGCGGTCTTAATTAAGACTGACATTCCAACACTGAATGATACAATTGATATGAAAGCAGATTCCATACGAAATATGAAGGAAAGATGTCCTCTTCATTTTACAATGTTCTATATGTATTTGCAAGATCCCATCATTTGACAAGAAAAAAACATTCAAAAGTCACCTTGCCTCACTGACTGATAGAATTTTTTAATACTATTAAAACTAAAATAACTTTTTATTCCCTAGAGTGCTCCTTGTATAAAATTTTTTGCTGTTAAATGATGACAAGCTTTTCTACATATTTGCAGTTACTCCATTACAAATCTACTCTCCATACAACAGATAAAAGCATGTGTTGGCTATTTGAAAGTAAAACAGATAGTCTCAAATACTCAATAAGTCAGGCAGCATCTGTGGAAAGAGAAACTGAGTTAACATTTCAGTTGCTCTGTTGCATAGCATGTACGCCCATTGCCTCAGTGCCAGATAATTGGGTTCATTCCTCACTTCAGTTCAGGTTCTGTCTGTGTGGAATGTATACATTCTCCTGTTACTGCATTGGTTTCCTTTAGGTGCGCCTGCTTCCTTCCACCTTCCAGAGATGTTTGGGTTGACTGGTTAATTGTCCACCAGACTGAGTAAATCAGCATTTCCCAAACTTTTCTTTCCACTCACATACCACTTAAGTAATCCATCTGCCATAAGTGCACTGTGATTAGTAAGGGATTAGTTAAAGTGGTATGTGAGTGGTGGAAAAACAACCAACTCAAAAACCTCACAAAGATAAGCGTATACAGAGCCGTTGTCATACCCACACTCCGGTTTGGCTCCGAATCATGGGTCCTCTACCGGCATCACCTACGGCTCCTAGAACGCTTACACCAGCGTTGTCTCCGCTCCATCCTCAACATTCATTGGAGCGACTTCATCCCTAACATCGAAGTACTCGAGATGGCAGAGGTCGACAGCATCGAGTCCACGCTGCTGAAGATCCAGCTGCGCTGGGTGGGTCACATCTCCAGAATGGAGGACCATCGCCTTCCCAAGATCGTGATATATGGCGAGCTCTCCACTGGCCACCATGACAGAGGTGCACCAAAGAAGAGGTACAAGGACTGCCTAAAGAAATCTCTTGGTGCCTGCCACATTGACCACCGCCAGTGGGCTGATATCGCCTCAAACCGTGCATCTTGGCGCCTCACAGTTCAGCGGGCACCAACCTCCTTTGAAGAAGACCGCAGAGCCCACCTCACTGACAAAAGACAAAGGAGGAAAAACCCAACACCCAACCCCAACCAACCAATCTTCCCCTGCAACCGCTGCAACCGTGTCTGCCTGTCCCGCATCGGACTTGTCAGCCACAAACGAGCCTGCAGCCGACGTGGACATTTACCCCCTCCATAAATCTTCGTCCACGAAGCCAAGCCAAAGAGATGTGAGTGGAAAGAAAAAGTTTGAAAACTACTGTTTTAATCTTATCTAATTGACTCGTTAGGTGCACGATTTCCTAATTCGAAAGGAAATGAGCCAATGACAATTTTTCTCAAGCAAAATATTTCAGTAATAATTAGGTCTAGATCAATGGTTTTCAGCCTTCCCTTCCCACTCACATACCACCTTAAGCAATTCCTTACTAATCACAGAGCGCTGAAGGCATAGTTGCATATAGGTCGAAATATAAAGTTTAGGAAACCCTCAGTGGTTAAAAACTTGGGGGGGGGGGGTCGGGGGGAGGTGGAGTTAGTTGATGAGAATGTGTAGAGAACAAAATCTTTGATTGATCGAGGATCAGTATCAACAGATGCATGTTATTTGGTGCAGAGTCAAAGGGTCAAAGAGCAGCACGGTTAAGCCTAGTGGTTAATGCAACATGATTATAATGTCATCGTCTGTTCTTTGAATCCTGTGTTGTCTGTCAGGAGTTTGTACGTTCTCACCATGTCTGCATGGGTTTCCTTCGGGCGCTCTGGTTTCATGGAAAATAGAACATGGAAGACTACAGCACAGCACAGGTCCTTCAGCCCTCAATGTTGAGCCAACCCATATATTACTTAAAAAAAGTACTAAATCCTCTCTACCCCATAACCCTCTATTTCTCTTCCATCCATGTGCCTATCTAAGAGTCTCTTAAATGCCCCTAATGTTTCAGCCTCCACCACCATCCCTGGCAAGGCATTCCAGGCACCCACAACTTCCTGTGTAAAAAATCTTACCCTGATATCTTCCCTTCCTCCCTTCACTTTGTACATACGTCCTCTGGTGTTTGCTATTTCTGCCCTGGGAAACAGGTGCTGGCTGTCCACCCTATCTATGTCTCTCATAATCTTGTTAAAATCTATTAAGTTTGCTTTCATCCTTCTACGCTCCAAAGAGAAAAGTCCCAGCTCTGTTAACCTTCTCTCATAAGATTTATTTTCCAATCCAGGCAACATCCTGGTAAATCTCCTCTGCACCCTCTCCATAGCTTCCACATCCTTTCTATAATGAGGTGAGCAGAACTGAGCACAATACTCTAAGTATAGTCTCACCAGAGATTTGTAGGGTTGCAACATGACTTCTCTACTCTTGAACTCAATCCTCCTATGAATGAAGCCCAGCATTCCATAGGCCTTCTTAACTATCCTATTAACCTGTGTGGCAACATTAAGGAATGCATGGATTTGGAAACCAAGGTCCCTCTGTTAATCTACAATCTTAAGTAACTGACTATAAACCCTGTACTCAGCCTTCTGGTTTGTCCTTCCAAAATGCATCACCTGACACTTATCTGGATTGAACTCCATCTGTCACTTCTCTGCCCAATTCTGCATCCTGTCTATATCCTCTTGTAACCTTCAACAACCTTTAACTCCATCCATAACTCTAACATTTGTATCACCTGCAAACTTATTGACCCATCCTGCCGCCTCTTCATCTAGGTCATTTATAAAAATCACCAAGAGCAGGGATCCCAGAACAGATCCTTGCAGTACTTCACTAGTCACTGACCTCCAGGCAGAATACTTTCCTTCCAGTACTACTCTCTGCTTTCTACCTGCAAGCCAATATTTTATCCACACAGCCAAGGTTCCATGGATCCCATATTTCATGACTTTCTGAACGACTCTCTCATGCGGGGAACTTGTGAAATGCCTTGCTGAAATCCATATAGATCATTCCTACTGCCCTACCCTCATCAAGTTATTTTGTTACCTCCTCAAAAAACTCAATTAGGTTCGAGAGGCACAACCTTATTTTCACAAACCCAGGCTGACTGTCTGAGTAGACTATACTTCTCCAAATACTCATAGATCCCATCCTTAAGAATCCTCTCCAATATATTGCTCGTCTCTGATGTAAGACTCACCAGTCTACAATTCCCAGGATGCTCCCCATTACCTTTTTTAAACAAGGGGACTACATTTGCCATTTTACAATCCTCCGCATCGCCCCTGAGGCCAAAGAGGACTAAAAGATCATAGCTACTGCCCCAACTATCTCTTCCCTTACTTCCATTAGCAACCTTGAATATATTCCATCTGGCCCAGGGACTTATCAATATTGATGTTTTTAAGAAGATCCATCACTTTCTCTTCCTTAATTACCACATTGCGCCGCACACAAGCCTGCTCTATTCCAGATCAATGTCCATTTCTCTTGTGAATACTGAAGCAAAGTATTAATTAAGTACCATCCCAAATTCCTTGGCCTTCAGGCACGTTGCCTCCTTTATCCTTTAGCAGCCCCATTTTCATTCTCATCATCCTTCTGTTTTTCACATGCACATAGTGTAGAGCGCGTCAAAAGAACCAAAGACTTGTTGATCCAAACCAAGGCTTCTATTAACTAAAAGACTGGAGCATATCACAAGTAGGTCAACCAGTCCAGAATTACCTGGTCTGGCTAGGAGCAATCCTTTAAGACCTGCCAGTCGGTGTGGCTACACACTCAGCCAATTACAGTCATCCTACACTACAATCTGTACATATGTACATATACACATTGGTGACAGAATCTGTACTATCACATTCGCCCCTTCTTTGAGAACTGACCCCGGGGAGGTTAGGGGCTGTACCGGTCAGGGGGCCTGACCGTCTTGCGTGACTGCCGTGGTGCCGGGATTGGTGTCGCCAGAGTCGTGTTGCTGGCAGGCCCGTAGAGTGCGGCCACTGCATTGGCATTGTCGACAGTCTGGCCAGAGCTAGTGCGGTGGTGCTGGTCCCTCTGTTGAAGCACATGACCTGAGGGAGAAGGAATAGAGGGAGGTTGGGTTAAAGGTACTGCTGCGCCAGATCCGGCTTGGGCTAGGTCCCTTACCGAGACTGTGTCCTCCTACCCGTCTGGATACTCAACGTAGGCATAATGTGGGTTCGCATGGAGCAGAGTTACTCGGTCAACCAAGGGGTTGTTCTTTGAGTTCTGGACGTGGTGTCGTAAAAGGACCGGACCAGGAACCATGAACCACGCCGGTATGGTCGTACCCAATTCGGATTTCCTCGGGAAAGAGAACATCCTTTCATGGGGGTGGCATTGGTTGCAGTGCGTAGGAGGGAGCAGATGGAGCGTAGGGTAATAGTGAGCATGTCCTGCCAGTGAAAGGTGGGGAGATCTTTGGACCGGAGGACAAGCGTAACCACTTTCCAGACAGTGGCATTCTCTCTTTCGACTTGCCCATTACTACGTGGGTTATAGCTGGTGGTCCTGCTTGAAGCAAAACCACGATCCAGAAGGTACTGCCGCAGCTCTGCGCTCATAGACGAGGACCCCCTGACACTGTGGATGTAACTGGAGTACCTGAAGATGGGGAAGATGCTGTGTAGGACCTCTATGACTGAGGAGGCAGTCATGTCCAAGCAGGGCACAGTGAACGGGAAATGGGAGTACTCCCCGATGGCCGTAAGGATGTAGGTGTCATGGTAGGGGCCCCTTGAAGTCTATGCTGAGATGCTCAAAGGGGCGGGTGGCTTTGATGAGGTGGGTGTTCTCCAGACGGTAGAAGTTGGGCTTGAACTCAGCGCACACCGGGCAGGCTCGGGTCATGGAGCAAATATCCTCGAGTAGGGCAGGTTGCGAGCTTTGACAAAGTGCGCGATCCTAGTGACCCCTGGATGACAGAGCTCCTCATGGAGTCTCTGCAGCCTGTCCAGTTGCATGTTGGCTCAAGTCCCCCTGGAGAGTGCATCTGGCAGGTCGTTGAGTTTACCTGGCCGATACAGTATGTCATGATTAAAAGTGAAGAGCTCGATTCTCCACCTGGTGATTTTGTCATTCTTGACCTTACCACGCTGGGTATTGCTAAACATGAAGGAGACCACGCATTGGTCAATCAGCAGCGTAAAGCACCTGCCAGTGACGTAGTGTCTCAAATGATGTACTGCTTCGACTATGGCCTGGGCCTCCTTCTCAACAGAGGAGTGTCGGCTCTCAGGACCCTGGAGGGTTTTGGAGAAGAAGGCTACCAGCCGGCCAGCCTGGTTCAAAGTGGCTGCCAGTGCAAAGTCGGACGCATCGCTCTCGACTTGGAACGGGATGGACTCATCAATGGCATGCAGCACTGCAGAAGCGATGTCCGATTTGATGCGCTCAAAGGCCGCTCTGGCTTCAATTGACAGGGAGAGGAAGGTGGTCTTGATGAGTGGCCATGCCTTGTCGGCATAGTGTGGAACCCATTTGGCATAGTAAGAGAAAAAGCCCAGGCAGCATCTGAGTGCCTTCTGGGTGTGGGGGTGGGGGGGAGGGGGTGTGGCAAGTCCATGAGGTGACGAATGCAGTCAGGGTCCAGCATGACCACCACGTTCTCCACCACATGACCCAGAATTGCAAGCCGAGTGGTCCGGAAGACACACTTGTCGAAATTGTAGGTCAAGTTCAGCCGAATTGCAGTCTGAAAACATTTCTTAAGGTTGGCTTCATGATCCTCCGTGTCATGGCCGCAGATTGTCCAGATACAGGAAAGTAACAGTCAGCCCGTTCTGGTCCACCATCTGGTCCATTTCCCGCTGGAAGACCGCGACGCCATTTGTGACACCAAAGGGTACCCTGAGGAGTTGCCCATTCGCTTCGAAGGCCGTGAAAGGTCAGTCTTCTCAGTGGATCGTGAGCTGATGATAGGCCGAACGTAAGTCAATGGTGGAAAATACACGGTATTGGCCGATCTGATTCACCACATCCGTGATCCGTGGAAGGGGGTACGCATCCAGAAGCATGAAGCGGTTGATTGTCTGGCTGTAGTCAACCACCATCCGCGGCTTCTCCCCGTTTTTAACAACCACCACCTGGGCCCTCCATGGACTCGAGCTAGTTTCGATAATGCCCTCGTCCAGCAGTCTCCGCACCTCGCTTGTAATAAATTTCCTGTGTTCATAACTATATTGGCGGCTTTTGGAGCCCACAGGCTTCCAGCCAGGGGTGAGGTTTGTGAAAAGTGCTGGCGGAGCAACACGGAGGGTGGAGAGGCTACAGGTGAGGCCCAGGGGCACGGGGGCCGGTGGCTCGGGCTGCCTCTGGCAGGAGGCTTCCGGGGTGGAGTGGTTACAGACAGAGAGTGCAGGGAAACAGTTTGAAACTGGCACTGAAAATCCAGTCCCAGCAGTGCAGGGGTGCACAATTGAGGAAGGACTAATAGTTTGAAGTCTGTCAACATGATGCCCTGGACTTTCAGGGTCACCACGCAGTACACCTTTACCCTAGTTGAGTGTGATCTGGTCGCCAATGAAATTCTCTGTGCAGTGGGGAGAATAGCCAGTCCGCAACGGTGGGCCAGGTCTGGGCGGATAAAACTGTCAGTTGACCCCGAGTCAAATAAGCAATTGGTATAGTGTCCTTGCACTTTAATCAGTTCCATTGCTTTTATGGGGGATGGGGGAAGTCCTGGTCAAGGGTTACTGATGCAGAGACTTGTAATGGGGACAGTGGAGTCCTGCGTGATGACGTCACGCAAACAGTTTGGCCTGAAGAGACAGCGTCGAGGAGTTGGTGATGCTGCCTGCAGCCTGCTGGGGGCGTCGGCCAGCCAATGATAAGTGTGGGGGTCGCTGCTTGCTGTTGGCGGTGGGGTGGTCAGCAGTGGCGGGTCCCTGGTTGGCAGCGTCGGGTCCCCGGTCGGCAGCATCAGTGGGTACCGGGTCAGTAGCGTCGGTCTCAGCGGTGTGTCCCCGGTCGGTAGCGTCGGTCGCAGTTGTGGGTACCTGGTCATCTGCCTCGGTGGTGGTGGGTCCCCAGTCGGTAACGACGGTGGGTCCCCGGTCGGCAGTGGCGGTGGCCGTTGAGGTCGGGGCTGGGGCCTGGTCGAATGTGGCTTCGTGAGGTAGGGTGAATGTCATTGCGGCGAGGATGGGTTGTACCTTCATTACGACGAGGGTGGGATGTACCTTCCGCGCTCGGCATCTGCCCCGTGACGTCAGGTGCGCGGTGGAGCCTTTCCTCTCATTGGACGAGAGCTCTGAGGAAGAAGTGTTTGAAATGGAGGGTGGTGATTGGGCTTCACATGAGCCACTGTGTTTGATGGTGGCCATTATGGAATGACAAACTACAGCAAAGTGGCCTTTTTTAAGGCACTTCTGGCACCTGGCTTTTCTTGCCGGGCACTGGGACTTGCTGTGCTTGTTCCTCCCACAGAAATAACACTTTGGGGTTGCATTGGCCAGCTTTTATCCTTTTGCATATCTATTGTATGCTGAAGCTCAGGGAGTTGTGGTCACTCTATCCAAAATGCTCCATGATTGAGGTCCACTATCTGATTGGGTTCATTATCCAAAATTAGATCCAGTATGGGCTCTCCTCTCATTAGCTGGTGCACATACTGTGTCAGGAATCCTTCTTGAACACACCTGACAAATTCAGCCCCATCTATTCCTCTTGCAGTCAGCAAGTGCCAGTTCAAATTAGGGAAGTTGAAATCACCCACAGCAACAACCTTCTATTTCCTGCACCATTCCAAAATCTGCCTGCTTATCTGTTCCTCTATGTCCCAAGGGCTATTTGGTGGCCTTTAGACTACTCCTAGTACAGTGATTGCTCCCTTCCTGATTTGTACCCATAATGTCTCAGTGGACACTCCCTCTGCAGCATCCCCCCCTTTCTATAGCCATGATACTATCACTGACAAGTAATGTTACTCCTTTGCACACCCCTCCCCTTATCTCCAATCTTATTCCTTTTAAAACACCTAAACTGTGGTCTCTGCATTGGCCAATCCTGGCCTTCCTCCAGCCAAGTCTCTGTAATGGCCACAACATCATAATTCCACGTACTGATCCATGCTCTAAGTTCATCCCCTTTATTCCTAATACTCCTAGCATTGAAATAGACACATTTTAACCCCTCTAACTGGCTACATTTACTGTCCTTCCTCACAAATTCAGAATACATAGCATCATACTTTTGACCTTCTGCCCTAATCTCTGCACACACATTTTGGTTCACACCCCCTGCAAACTAGTTTAAATCTCTCCAACAGATCTAGCAAATCTGCACGCCATGATATCGGCCCTTCTCCAGTTCAGGTGCAGCCTGTCCTTTTCGTGCAGGTCAAACCTCCCCAGAAGAGATCTCAATAATCCACAAATCATTTTCTCTACTTTTTCCCCCCTCCCTCCCCTCCCTCCCTCCCCCACCTTCCCATTTATTCAAAGTTCAATCTATAAGATACATTAAACCCATTAAACAATGTTGTCAGTTAATAAAAATAAACAAGAAATTTTTATCTTTTACTTTTATATACTTAATCAGTTCATTTTGTTGTCTTCTCCTTCTGTCATCTTAGGTGGTGGAGGTCCGTGGTAGGATTTCTCTATTGTGTTTCATGTATGGTTCCCATATTTGTTCAAATATTGTGATGTTATTTCTTAAATTATATGTTATTTTTCTAATGGAGTACATTTATTTACTTGTTGTATTCTCAAGTTGTCTTCTAATTTCCAGGTTGACATAATACATTTTTTTGCTACAGCTAGGGCTATCATAATAAATCTTTTTTGTGCTCCATCCAAATCGAGTCCAAATTCATTATTTCTTATATTACTTAGAAGGAAGATCTCTGGTTTTTTTTTTGGTATATTGCTTTTTGTGATTTTATTTAATATCTGGTTTAGATCTTCCCAAAATGTTTTCACTTTCTCACATGCCCAAATTGCATGTATTGTTGTTCCCATTTCCTTTTTACAGCGAAAACGTCTGTCTGATACTGTTGGGTCCCATTTATTTAACTTTTGGGTGTGATGTATAGCCTGTGTAACCAATTATATTGTATCATACGTAACCGCATGTTTATTGTATTTCTCATAGTTCTGGAGCATAGCTTTTCCCATGTTTCATTCTTTATCTTTATGTTTAGATCTTGTTCCCATTTTTGTTTAGGTTTACAGTTTGTTTTGTCATTCTCCTTTTCTTGCAGTTTGATGTACATGTTTGTTATATTTTTTTTTAATTATCATTGTGTCTGTAATCACATATTCAAAATTGCTTCCTTTTGGTAACCTCAGACTGTTTCCCAATTTGTCCTTCAAGTAGGTTTTCAGTTGGTGGTATGCAAACATTGAATCATGAGTTATATTATATTTGTCCTTCATTTGTTCAAAAGATAATAGTTTATTTCCCAAAAAACAATTTTCTATTCTTTTAATCCCTTTTCTCTCCCATTCTCTGAAGGAAAGGTTATTTATTGTGAAAGGGATTAGTTGATTTTGTGTCAATATTAATTTTGGTAGTTGATAATTCATTTTATTCCATTCACGTGAATCTTCTTCCAAATGTTGAGCAGATGGTGCAATACTGGTGAATTCCTATGTTGCACCAATTTTTCATCCCACTTATATAGTATATGTTCTCCCCTATTTTATCTAGCTCTAATCTGGTTTTTCCCTTGTTTGATAAAAATCTGATAGGTATCTTAATTGTGCAGCTCTATAATAATTCTTAAAGTTTGGTAGAAGTAAACCTCCTTGTTTGTACCATTCTGTTAATTTATCTAGTGCTATCCTTGGTTTCCCCCCCTTTCCATAAGAATTTCCTTATTATTTTCTTTAGCTCCTTGAAGAATTTCTCTGTTAGGTGAATTGGTAATGATTGAAATAGGTATTGTATCCTTGGGAAGATGTTCATTTTAATGCAGTTTATCCTTCCTAGACTTAGTGGTAAGTCTTTCCAGTGCTCTAAGTCATCTTGTAATTCTTTCATTAATGGCTGATAATTTAGTTTATATAGATGGCCGAGATTATTATTTAGTTGTATACCTAGGTATCGAATTGCTTGTGTTTGCCATCTAAATGGTGATTCTTTCTTAAACTTTGTGAAAACTGCATTATTCATTGGCATTGCTTCACTTTTATTTGCATTGATCTTGTACCCCAATACTTCTCCATATTCCTTCAATTTCTTATGTAATTCTTTTATTGGTATTTCTGGTTCTGTTAAGTATATTATAACATCATCTGCAAATAGACTGATTTTATATTCCTTCTCTTTTATTTTTATCCCTCTTATTTTATTTTCTGTTCTTATCAGTTCTGCTATTGGTTCTATAGCTAATGCGAACAGCGAGGGAGATAGCGGACATCCCTGCCTTGTTGATCTGCTTAATTTAAATTGGTTTGATATATATCCATTTACTGTCACTTTCGCCAATGGTCCCTTATATAATGCTTTAATCCAATTAATATATTTCTCTGGTAGGTTGAATAAATAATTCCATTCTACTCTCTCCAAGGCTTTCTCTGCGTCTAAAGCAACCGCTACTGTTGGAGTTTTGTTTCCTTGTACTGCTTGAATTAAGTTAATGAATTTACAGATATTGTCCATTGTTCATCTTTTTTTAATAAATACAGTTTGATCTAGTTTTACTATTTTTGGTACACAGTCAACCAATTTGTTTGCTAATAGTTTAGATATTATCTTATAATCTATGTTAAGTAGAGATATTGGTCTATACGATACTGGTGTTAGTGGATCTTTCCCCGTCTTTGGTATTGGCCAATTTGGTTACTTTGTTCTTTCTGTAATTACTGCTGTTTTGCATGAATCTGGTATGTTTTGTGTTTTTTCTATCTGGTTCATTACTTCCAGGAGAGGAGGAATTAATAACTCTTTAAATGTTTTATAGAATTCAATTGGGAGTCCATCCTCTCCCAGTGTTTTATTGTTCGGTAGTTTTTTTTAATATCTGCTGTATTTCTTCTATTTCAAATGATTTTATTAATTTAGTTTGGTCCTCTATTTGCAATTTCGGTAGTTCAGTTTTAGTTAGAAATTCATCTATTTTGTCTTCTTTCCCTTCTTTTTCAGTTTGATATAGTTGTTCGTAGAATTCCCTGAAGTTTTCGTTGATCTCCATTGGGTTATATGTAACTTGTTTGTCCTTTTTCCTTGATGTCAATACCGTTCTTTTAATTTGTTCTGTCTTAAGCTGCCACACTAATATTTTGTGCGTTTTTTCTCCTAGCTCATAATACTTCTGTTTTGTCTTCATTATGTTCTTCTCCACCTTATATGTTTGTAGTGTTTCATATTTTATTTTCTTGTCTGTCAGTTCTCTTCTTTTAGTTGTATCTTCCTTTCTTGCTAATTCTTCTTCTGTATTTGTTATTTCACTTTCCAATGGTTCTATTTCTTGATTGTAGTCTTTCTTCATCTTAGTTACATAACTTATTATCTGTCCTCTGATTAATGCTTTCATTGTGTCCCATAGTATAAATTTATTTTTAACTGATTCCGTATTTATTTCAAAGTACATTTTAATATGTCGCTCAATAAATTCTCTAAAATCCTGTCTTTTAAGTAGCATGGAGTTTAATCTCCATCTATACGTTCTTGGTGGGATGTCCTCTAGCTCTATTGTCACTAACAGGGGTGAGTGATCCGATAACAATCTAGCTTTATATTCCATTTTCTTAACTCTTCCTTGAACGTGGGCTGATAACAGGAATAGGTCTATCCTTGAGTATGTTTTATGTCTACCCAAATAATATGAATATTCCTTTTCCTTTGGGTGTTGTTTCCTCCATATATCCAAAAGTTGCATTTCCTGCATCGATTTAATTATAAATTTGGTTACTTTGTTCTTTCTGTTAGTCTTTTTTCCAGTTTTATCCATGTTTGAGTACAAATTAAGGTTAAAATCCCCTCCTATTAGTATATTCCCTTGCGTATCTGCGATCTTCAAAAAGATACCTTGCATAAATTTTTGATCTTCTTCATTAGGTGCGTATACATTGAGTAAATTCCAAAATTCTGAATATATCTGACATTTTATCATTACATACCTCCCTGCTGGATCTAATATTTCCTCTTCTATTTTGATTGGTACATTTTTATTGATTAATATAGCTACTCCTCTGGCTTTTGAATTATATGATACTGCTGTTACATGTCCTATCCAATCTCTCTTTAATTTCTTGTGTTCCACTTCAGTTAGACGTGTTTCTTGCATGAATGCTATATCAATTTTTTCTTTCTTCAGTAAATTTAACAGCTTATTTCTTTTGATTTGGTTATGTATTCCGTTAATATTTAAAGTCATATAGTTCAACATGGCCATTTCATACTTTGTTTATCTTTTCTTTCAATTTCCTCATCACCACCTTTCCTTTTTATCCATTTCTGGTTTTTTTAACACACTGTAAGACAACATTTCTAAAACATAAAATATTTCCTCTATTCCCATATCTAAAATTCCTTTAACCCCAATAGTCCCTCCCCTCTCTGAGTTACCCTTTGTCCCTTGTCGGGCAACCACATCCCCCCTCTCCATTTGGATTTGCGAATCCGCTCGCAAGTGTCAATTGATTTCACAGTGACTGTTATTCTTCCCCACCCAGCCCATCCCAGAAAAAATTTTAATCTTCATATATAACAAAGCTCACTCTCTTAATTCCCTCCTTACTTCCTTTCTTCCCTTTCTTTCCCTTCTTAGTTCTTACTTATACTTTATTCTTCTTCTTTATATATAGTTTGTTGTAATTTTTGTTCTTGTTACATCTCTTCATCTCTCTGTCTGTTTTGTAGGTGTTCTGCAAATTTTCATGCTTTTTTCAGATCCAAGAACAGTTTGTTTTGCTGCCCCGGGATAACTATTTTAAGCACTGCTGGATATTTTAAAATAAATTTATAACCTTTTTTCCATAGGGTCGATTTTGCTGCATTAAACTCCTTCCTCTTCTTCAGGAGTTCAAAACTTACATCTGGGTAGAAAAAAAATTTTTGACCTTTGTATTCCAGTGGTTTTTTGTCTTCTCTTATTTTTGTAATTGTCTTCTCCAATATATTTTCTTTTGTCGTATATCTTAGGAATTATACTAGAATAGATCTTGGTTTTTGTTGTGGTTGTTTCTTCTTTGGCTTGGCTTCGCGGACGAAGATTTATGGAGGGGGTAAAAAGTCCACGTCAGCTGCAGGCTCGTTTGTGGCTGACAAGTCCGATGCGGGACAGGCAGACACGATTGCAGCGGTTGCAAGGGAAAATTGGTTGGTTGGGGTTGGGTGTTGGGTTTTTCCTCCTTTGCCTTTTGTCAGTGAGGTGGGCTCTGCGGTCTTCTTCAAAGGAGGTTGCTGCCCGCCAAACTGTGAGGCGCCAAGATGCACGGTTTGAGGCGTTATCAGCCCACTGGAGGTGGTCAATGTGGCAGGCACCAAGAGATTTCTTTAGGCAGTCCTTGTACCTTTTCTTTGGTGCACCTCTGTCACGGTGGCCAGTGGAGAGCTCGCCATATAACACGATCTTGGGAAGGCGATGGTCCTCCATTCTGGAGACGTGACCCATCCAGCGCAGCTGGATCTTCAGCAGCATGGACTCGATGCTGTCGACCTCTGCCATCTCGAGTACTTCGACGTGGTTGTGGTTGTGGTTTAGGGGCTAATGTTCTGTGTGCTCTTTCTATTTCCATTCCTTCCTGTAATTCTGGCATTCCTAGGACTCTGGGAATCCATTCTTTTATAAATTCTTTCATATTTTTGCCTACTTCATCTTCCTTAAGGCCCACTATCTTTATATTGTTTCTCCTATTATAGTTTTCCATTATATCTATCTTCTGAGCTAACAGCTCCTGTGTTTCTTTAACTTTTTTATCAGATTTTTCTAATTTCTTTTTTAAGTCATCTACCTCCATTTCTATGGCTGTTTCTCGTTCTTCCACCTTGTCTACTCTTTTTTCTATTTCTGTCATGACCATCTCTAATCTATTCATTTTTTCTTCTGTACCTTTTATTCTTTGTTTTATTTCACTGAATTCTTGTGTCAGCCCTTCTTTTAATGTTTCCATATATTCTTTAAAATTTTTTTTATCCATGTACTGTCCCTTCCCTTCATCTTCCATTTCTCTGTGTAGAGTTTGATGTTCTCCCTCCTCTTTTTCTGAGTCCACTCCAGAATCTGTGTCCTCTACCTCTGTCTCTTCTGATCTTCTTGTTGGGTTATTTATTTTATTTTGTTGGGTATTTTTGTTTTTATTATTTTTATTAAAGGTGTCTTGATGTTGGTCTCCTTCCTCTGGGTTGGTTATCTGTTGTTTCCCTGATTTTCTATTTTTATTCTCTTCCTTTTTGTACCCGTTATTTTCTATGTTTTCCTGTTGGGAGTCTTGCTGTTGTGTTATACTTGTCTGTTTCAGCTGTGGAGATTTACTCCTCAGCTGGTTCCCCTCCCGTCGGTGTTGTTATTGTCTTGTGCATCGCGCATGTGCGAATCCTCGCGCATGTGTGGTTGCGCACTTTTGTTTGGCTCCGTGAGCCATCTCTGTAGTCCTGAGTTCGGTGTTTCCACTGACCTCAGGGAGCGGGCTTCTCTTTCCACGGCGGGCCTCCTCGTACAGACGTCTTTCCTTCTTCTTTTCTTCCCATTGTTTTTGGTTTTTCTTTCTTTGCTGCCATTTTCTCCACACTTTTATTTTTAATTTGTTATGGTTTCTGTGTTTGTGGCTTTGCTTTTTCTTTACTTTTTTTAAACTTTTCTCGAGAGGGCTGGTATTTTCTTATTTTCTACTCCATCTACTCCATCACGTGACTTCCCCTAGTTACCCAGCTACCTTGAGGGTGACTGTCTTCCTGAAGCTCATCAAAAGGGCATCAATCATTCTGGTACCCAAGAAGAGTAGCATGGGCTGCCTCAATAACTACCACTCAGTAGCACTAACATCTACAGTGATGAAATGCTTTAAGAGGCTGGTCATGGCTAGAATTAACATGTATCAAAGTAAAGATCTGGACCCACTGCAATTCATCTATTATCACAATTGCTCCACAGCATATCCAATATTGCTGGATCTCCACTCAGCTCTGGCTCACCTTGAAAACAGAAATTCATACATAAGGCTACTCTTCATAGAATACAGTTCAGCCTTCAACACTATTATTACTTAGGCTGGTCAAGAAGCTACAAATTCTAGGCCTCTATACCCTACTCTGCAATTGGATCCTTGACTTACTCATTGGATGACCACTGTCAGTATAAATTGGAAACAATGTCTCCTCCTCTCTGATCATCAACACAGGCATACCAAGGATGCATGCTTAGCCAACTGCTCTACTCATTATACTCCCTTGACTGTATGGCTAGGCATAATTCCAACTCCATCTATAAGTTTGTCGATGACACCTCAGTTGTCAGCAGAATCACAAGCGACAACGAGGAAGTACGCAGGAGGGAGATAGATCAGCTCGTTGAATGGTGTAATGACAACAACCTTGCGTTCAATGTCAGCAAAATCAAAGAGATGATTGTAGACTTCAGGAAGTCAGGGGAACAAGACCCAGTCCTCATCGAGGGCTCAGTAGTGGAGAGGGTCAAGAGCTTCAAATTCCTGGGTGTCAACATCTCTGAGGATATGTCCTGGAACCTCCAGATTTGTACAATCACAAAGAAGGCTCACCAACAGCTATACTTTTTGAGGTGTCTGAGGCTGTTTGGTATGTCACTGAAGACTCTCATAAACTTCTAAAGGTGTACTGTAGAGAGTATTCTGGTGGGTTGCATCACTGCCTGGCATGGAGGCAGCAACTCTCAGGACAAGAATGAAATTCAGAGGGATTGGTAACTCGGCCTGCGACATCACAGGCACCAGACTTCACTCCATCGAGGACATCTACATGAGGTAGTGTCTTAAAATGCAGCCTCTATCCTCAAATACCCCCACCCAGGTCATGCCCTCTTCACTCTGCTACCATCAGTGAAAAGGTACAGGAAGCTAAGGACGAGCACTCAGCGACAGAAAGACAGGTTCTTCCCCACTGCCATCAGATTCCTGAATAATCAATGAATCAAAGACACTGCCTTCCTTCTCTTGCATATTATTGTTATTATTATATTTTTTATAGTAATGTCGAAAGATGGTCATAATATATATGTTTGCACTTTGATGCTGCCACAAAATTCTGAATTTCATGAATTGTTCAGGACAATAAATCCTGATACTGATTCTGATTCTATCATTGTCTCTGCCTCCCAAATGATCCAGAGTTCATCCAGCTCCCACCTTTCAAAACATACTGGGGTTGGAGGTCAATTAGGTGTAATTGGGCAGCACAGGATTGTGGGATGAAAGGGCCTGTTACCATGCTGTATGTCTAAATTCGATTTAAACCTATTTCTATGCTACACAGGTCTATGACTGTGTCAGACCAATGCCGCATCAGAAAAACAAGGAAAGTAAGAAAACATATTAGTTTTATGTTTCAAGAAGGGTGGGAAAGGGATGGAAAAAGACAAAGGGAGGATCTCTATTGGCTAAGTTCAGGGTTTTCCAGTGATTCTAATCCTTACATAGCAATCTGTTGAATAGTTGTATGGGGTCAGAAAGGAAGAGAAAGAAAAAGTAAACAAAAAGATATGTTGAAGCTGCAAAGTGCAGGTTAGAGCTGTTGCTAAGTCTTCAACTAGAAGGGGAATGCTGAGAATACATCATCTTTGAAGATTAAAAAAACCCCAGAATATTACAAATGAATAACCTTACTGTAGAATTGACCGGATTAAGCAAGTGATGTGAAACTATTGAATTTAATATTGTGTTTCCAAGGCTGCAATGCTTCTGGAGGGAAGATGAGGTGGACGTTATTTTGTTGCCCTTGCTCCATGCCAATAGATCTCTCTGTGTAATTCTGTATTTTATTCCTATATCATAATTATGGGCTTTATATATAAGAATCTAACTGGTCTCCTTGCAAAACAAGCTCTATCGCAGCATCTTGGTATATGTGACAAAAAGAATTGAACTTTAACATCTTATCCAGTCTTATTTTCCATTGATTTCAAGACAGAGAAAGGATAAAAGAATACTTTATCAGGCTTTGTGCCATTATTTTATGCTGGAAGAATATTTAGAAAGCCTCTCGTTCTTCTATTCACTTATGTGGTAACTAAGGTGAACATTTATGGTCCTAATACTGATGACCCAAATTTTTTTTGAACACCTCTTTTCTCTCTTACTGGATTTAAATATGTTTTCTTTGATTGTAGGCGGCCACTTAAACTGTTGGCTTGACCTGGTACTTGACCACTCATCTCATGCATCTGCTAATTTAAATAGGTCAAATATACTTATAAATTATTTTATGTTACAATCTAGGGTTAATGATGTATGGAGATTTCTTCATCCTAATGACCAAGAATTGTCTTTTGTAAGGTCCACCATACATATTCACGTATTGATTACTTTCTTATGGACCAACAATTAATTCCTTCTGTTGACTTTTGTTCTTACAAAAGCATACTAATTTCTGACCACTCTCCAGTGATTTTGTCCATTAATATTCCAGATTTACCTAGAATTACTAAACAGTAATAGTTGAATACCCTTTTATTATCAGATTCTGTTTTTTTTTTAATTAATGAAAGATCAAATTGCCTCTTTTTTTATTAAAAACTCCTCTTTGGAGGAGACTCCTTGGATTTTCCCCAGACCTTTTTCAAAAACTGCCTGATACTTCTTAAGCACATGTTCCAGTTTTTTCTTGTCCTCGTCCTCCAGGCATACATTGTTCTCCAGGCTAAGTTAGTTTGGTTTAACCATCAATCTGACCAAGTGTCAATTTGGCCAAGAGACAATTGATTTCCTGGGCCATCGCATTGACCAACATGGGGTCAGGCCGTTACCCACCAAAGTCGATGCCATTCTTTTCTTCCCCAGGCCATCGACCATGGAAAGACTGCAAGAGTTTGTAGGTACGGTCAATTTTTATCATCGCTTCATACCTGTAGCAGCCCATATATTGAGACCTCTATTTCTCCTCATGGTCAGACGTAGTAAAGACATTCAATGGACACAGGAGGCAACCGAGGCTTTCCATGCAACTAAAGATGCACTAGCCAAAGCCACCCTCCATGTGCATCCAAGGACAAATTCCTCCAGCGCAACGGTCAGGGCTGTAATTGAGCAACTGGTTAACAGACAGTGGCAGCCACTGGCCTTTTTCAGTAAACATCTCAGGCCACCAGATCTCAAGTACAGTGCCTTCGATAGGGAGCTGTTTGCATTATACCTGGAAATTCGGCCTTTTCATTACTTCCTGGAGGGAAGGTAATTCAAAATTTACACAGACCACAAACCACTTACCTTTGCTTTCAGCCAGCCAACAGCGGCACCTGCCTTATATATCTGAATTTTCGACAGACATTGAATATATTGCTGGCAAGTCCAATGTGGCAGCCGATGTCCTATCCCGTCCGGCTATCCTAGCATGAGCCTGCCCTGGATATCAACTATGCAGCCCTGGCAGATACACAGCAAGCCGACCTTGACATGCCGACATACTGGACAGCATTTACCGGACTTCAAATAGAGGACATCCAGATCGGCCCAGATTACCATATGCTTCTCTGTGACACCTCAACTGGCAAACTATGCCCCGTCATTCCATGGAGGAGGCAAGTTTTCCATTCAGTCCACAATTTGGCTCCTCCTGCTATCAGGGATACAGTTAAAATGGTAGCCAACAGTTATGTCTAGCAAGGCCTCCACAAAGAGGTCACTCAGTGAACCAAAACATTTACTCAGTGCCAGGCATCCAAGGCCCAGATGTACATTAAAGTCCCTCCACAACCCTTCGAACCAGCATGCTGTTGTTCCAGCCATGTGCACATAGACATTATGGGGCCCTTACCTATATCCACAGATACACATTACCTATTAACCATGGTCACCAGATGACTAGATGGCCATAAATCTCTATGGAGACATGTGCATGGGTTTTACTGAACATCTGGGTGGCTCGTTTCAGGGTCCCCGAACACTTAACATCTGACACGGTGGCCCAATTCATTTCCAGCCTGTGGATTGCCTTGGCAAATGCCCTGGGGACTCAACTCCACCATACCACCCGCAGGCCAATGGGTTGGTGGAGAGGTTCCATAGGCACCTGAAGACAGCTCTGACGACCAAACTCACAAGACTGAACTGGGCCAATGAACTCCCTTGGGTCTTACAAGGCATCCGCACCACCTCGATAAAGGATCTCAAGGCATCCTCTGCCACGTTGGTTTGTGGTGTGCTCCTAGTCATCCTGGGTGAATTTGTAGTGGCAGCTTCTGAGGACTTGGGTATCTCCTGGTGGCCACATTGTCTTAACTGCACGAGTGCCTGGGTTCACGGGCAAGCTAGCACCTTTCTCCCAAACAACTTGGCAGACTGTCACTATGTATTTGTCTGACGTGGGGCCCACCAGCCACCCCTTCAATGGCCTTATGAAGGGCCATACCACATTGTAAGGCACAACGGCTCTACCTGCATGTTGGACATTGGTGGCAGGAAGAAGACCGTCATGTTCAACTGGCTGAAACCAGCCCACTTGGATGTTAACCAGCCAGTTACACACCTGACCCCATGGCGCAGAGGTTGGCTGCCAAAAGAAAGTGGTTCAGCGGGGGTGGGGGGGATGGGCCGACACAACAAACAGCCATCGAACATAACGATCAGGTGTACAGCACGCGAGGTGAGACGCCTGCTCTCAAAGGCTGCAGGAATAACACCAACGGATCGCAGGGCATCCAATTTAGGCCCATGCAACTGGGTCAGCAAATCAGCAGCCAGCCTCACTCAAGCCACGCCCCAGTGGTGAAACGGTCGGCTGCCTATAAAATGCGAGCTGAAGCTCAATAAAGCCAGTGTCGATTACATTCCCTTGGTGTGTGAGTTTTCTTTCAACCTTGAGTTATAACCCATTATACCTCAAGCTGTAACCATAGCGACCCTGCTATAATGGATCGAATTTTCATGCAATCTAGTTGAATGTGTAATAACCAGATTCCTCTAAGCAATGCCAGCCCCTTGGTATCAATGATGTAGAGGGGTCTGTCCTTTATACTCCACATTTACTTTGAATTTTCCAAACTCCTTGATTTTCTCTCCTGTGACAATTTTTAGCATCATGTCAGACTCTTTAATGGCAAGGTGAGATAACAGTCGTGTTTTAAGTTTAATGACATTAATGACACTTCAGCCCCCATGTCCAATTCCATTTGAAAAGATTTGTTGTTGATTTTCACATGGACGTTGATTTCCAATTGTTTATCCTTTAATCCAGTGGTTCTCAACCTTTCTCTATCCACTCACATTCCAATGTAAGTATTCCCTATGCCATAGGTGCTCTGTGATTAGTAAGGGATTGCTAAAGGTGATATGTGAGTAGAAAGAAAAAGTTCGAAAACCACTGTTTTAATCATACCAAATTGACTCGTTATGTGCACAATTTCATAACTCCAAAGGAAATGGGCCAATGACAATTTTTCTCAAGCAAAATATTTTAGTAACAATGGGTCTAGAGCAGTGATTCTCAACGTTCCTTTCCCACTCACATATCATCTTAACAATCCCTTACTAATCACAGAGCACTGATGGCCAAGGGATTATTTAAAGTTGTATGTGAGTGGGAAGAAAAAGGTTGAGAACAACTCCTTTAATCTGTGAATATACATTACTTCTAGTGCCTTATCTTCCCGAGTTGTTTGTTTCACTGCTAGGGCTTTCATCCCTTTCACCCTTCTCCTCTATGGTTTTTACTCTGGAGAGCTGGTTTCCATATCGAGGTCTTCGCTTTTTCTCCTTTTTTCCCCCTTCTTGGCACATTCTTTCTTTCTTGGACACTTGGCTCTGATGTGCCGCTCTTTGTCACATAGATTGCATTTTAATTTTCTGAAGTAACAATTATACAGGCTATGGTTGTGTTTTTGCAGTGGAAGCAAAAAACTTCCTACCATCTGTGGTTTGCTTTGGCCAATGTCCAAGTTGTTATCGGCCATCTTGAAACGCAAGACTGTGTCAAGTATCAACTTAGGGTTACCTCTTTTGTACTTAGCAATCGTTGTCTAGCACTGCTGTTTGTTAAACCCATTACCAACCAGTCTTTTAATGCCTTGTTTAAGAATGCATCAAACTCACAGTTTTTTGACAGTCTACACAATTCAGCCAAGAATTCGCTTACAGATTCACCTGTTTTCTGCTTTCTGAATTTTTTTTTTTGTTGCCTTTCTGCCATAACTAGCGACTTGGCACATATAACCATATAACCATTTAACCATGTACGGAGCGGAAACAGGCCATGTTGGCCTTTTGAGTCCGCACCGGTTCACTGATTTTGTCCGCTCTCTTCAGGCATTGGTCCCGGTAGACCTTAATTCAATAATGATGGGCGAATTCAATGCAGGTGGAATCTTATTGAAATTGAAAGCAAGATTGTTGTCCTGGCACCACACAACCAGATTTTTGATCTCCATCCTGCTTTCTGACTCATGGTCATCAACTTGGATCTCCGAAAATCTTATCGACTACAATTTACCTTTATAAACATTAAGCAGTCTCAACGGATTGCAGCTACCTGAGGATGGAAGTCCAAAAGAAAATTAAGACTCAAGAACATTACCTTCAAAGTTGGTGCAAAGAAGTGAGATATAATGTGTAATCTTGAGACCCAGCTCACTAATATCATCACCCACCTGCATCAAGGAGGGCACAAATAGACAAATCCTACTTGGATCTAGCGGCAGTGTCCGGAATTGAACACTAGGACTATATGGACCAGGACCTTTACTTGTATGAGCTCGTATGTGTGCTCCCATTACAGCACATAACTTTGCATTTTTTTTAATTGGGTCTTTCAGTGCTAACAGAGATTTCATCAGTTTAAAGGTCTTGCTTACGACCTGGCTCAGAAACAGCACTCATTTTTGGTTCAAAACCGGAGTGTCAGTAATATTATGGGAAAGACAGTGTTGATCAAATATTTCTACATCGTCATACCAGTTTCTTCTGAGTCTACAAATTTTCCAAACTGTCCCTCCGCCATTTTGAATCGATTTCCCCACCGCTTTTCCTTTGTTCTCTATGTTTGAGCCTATGGGGCCCACTGCTGCGGTAGCCTTGCATTTCTTCTTTAAATCTTCCCTCTAATGTTTGGAGCATAGAGGAAGATGATTTTGATTTTTGTCACCAATCTGTTGTGTATTCTAGGGCACATAGAGAACATGGTGCTTCATTCATTCTTTATTACTAAACTAAAATGTTTCCTTGCAGCACACTATATATATATAAATACACCCAGGTGATGATGTCATACATGATAACATCATATACACCCAGGTGTATACAGTATTCACAACACTACAGCTTCAATCGTTACTTACTCGATTAAATCCAAACTTTTAAAGTTGCGTCAAGGTACCACATGGATATTCTTTAAGTCTAATATTATTTAATTTGGCTTTAGAACCTCTAACAGTGGCTTTTCAGCAATCGGGTGATATTTCAGGAATCACAAGAGCAGGAAGTGTTCATAAGGTTTCTCTTTATGCAGATAATCTTTTATTGTATATATTGAATCTTGACTGATCGATTCCATCAATTTTATCACTTCTTTATCAATTCGGGCAATTTTCAGGATATAAATTGAATTTGCAGAAGAGTGAGCTGTTTTTTTTCCACAGGATCCGGAAATCTACCTTCTGGGAAACTGTCCCGATATCAAATTCACTTTGTGAAGGTGGCCTTTTTGGTGTCCAGGAAATGTATAGCAGTCACGTGGAAGTCCGACTCTCAACTAAATATTACATAATGGAATACGGAAATGTAGAGTTGTGTTCCCCTGGAGAAAATTATGTATAATTTGAGGAAGAAATATGGCACATATTTTTAGGATGCGGCAACCCTTTCTGCAGTGCATTGGTGCATGAATGAAATGATACCCCTTTTAGATAAAATAGATACAACAACCATACCAGTAGTAGAATGCTTGACACCAATGAAGTGGGATATAGCACAGGTGACGTGCTCTTACATTTTGTTTCTTATTCTTTTATTTTAGGTTTCTTTTGGGCTCTTCTTAAGAACCCTTAAGGGTTTTTGGCTTTAATTATATTTTGCTCCTTGTATTTGTTTGGTTTATATAACTTTATTTGTACCATATTGGAGTACATGAAAGGAGGAGAGAGGGGTAGGGGATAAAATAGTCTCTGTACAATATGTACTATTGATGAAAAAGAGTGTGTGTTTAATTGGATTTATGTGAGTCTTTGAAAATCAAACACAAAATATTCCAAGAAATTATTGAGCTCTTCAATACAAGTTTTTCCCTCTCTTTAGATTCCTCTATTCCTTTTAATATAGCTAAAAATCTGTTCAACTGTCTAAGTATTACTACTACCCTCAAATTCCATAATTTTTTTAAAGACAATTTTCTTACCTTAATGAGTCATGTCAAGAAGTCCTCGAAAGAGTGGTTCCCTCTTTTGATATCATTAATTGGGCGCGACAATATTATCAAGATGAATATCCTTCCTAAATTTTTATATATTTTTGTTCCCAAATCCTCTTGTGATTCATTCAATTCTATCATATCTTCTTTTATATTGAAAAATAAGCACCCTCATCTAAAAAATAGTTTTCCTCCAAAATAATAAACAGGACAGGGACTTGGCATTACCTAACTTTAGGTTTTATTATTTGGGCAGCTAATATTAGATATGTTATGTCTTGGATTCATCACAAGAAAAATTTTGATGCTTCAAGATGGATTCATTTACAAATTAAATCCACCAAAAAAATTATCTTCTTTCGATACTTGGAGCACCTTTACCATTTTTGGCATCCAAATTAACTGATAATTTTGTCATTAGACACACATTGAATATTTGGTTTCAATTCAGGAAATATTTTGGGTACCATAGATTCTTATTAATTAGTCCTATTTTAGGTAATTTCTTCTTCTTACCTTCGGTTCAAGATATCGGTTACCATCGTTAATCAAATTTAGGAATCCAATCCTTTTTAGATTTTTACTGCCCAAAATCTTGCTTCTTTAGAACAATTATCCACCAAACTTACAATACTTGGACATCACTTCTTTCATTATTTACATGTTAAGAGCTTTTTGAATTCTTTAATTTTGAAGCTCCCTGAAGACCTGGAACCTAATATGATAGGGATGATTTATAATTTCAAACCTAATTATAAAGGGGTGGTATCTGACCTTTCTGAATTACTTCTAAATTCAGTTACCTGGTCAGAATTTAAAAAAAACTATGGGCACAGGATTTTCAACAACTATTTTCTGAAATTATATAGAATTCTATTTTAAAGAGAGTGTATTCATCCTCTCTTTGTGTGAGACACTCATTAATACAGTTTAAAGTAGTACACCAGCCCCACTATTCCACAGTTCAATCGGCTAAATTCTGTCCTACTCTCTCTTCTAAAAGTGATAAATGTATAACTGAATAAGTCCTGGTTATGTCCTTCTCTTTCCAATTTTTGGGAAAGGGTATTTTGTACATTGTCTTAAGTTTGTAGCGGCCCACAGTCCTCAACTTGGGTAAACACCAGAAATGGCCGTCAACTGCGGCGTCTGGCTAGACCTCGCACAGGCTGAGATGCTAGTTTCCATAGGCCGCCGATGGAATGGTGAAACTGGCCAATCACCACCGGTGGATCGGAGGTGGCCTAATCAGGGCCCAGATGTGGAACTGACCAATCGGTGGCCGGCCCACTCAAGCATGCCCTGGTGGTGACATGGCCGAGCTCACTATAAAAGGCAGAGCTGCCCCTGAATAAACTCAGTGTCAAATACACTCTACGGTGTGTGTGTCTTCTTTCCTCTGCAAGTTTTGAGCTACATCCCAGGAGCTATAACCATGAGCTGTAACCTGGCTGTAGCAGTAGCGACCCTGCTACAGTGATGACCCCGACCTGTCCAAGTGGTTTTTTGGACTCGACGATGGAGCAACAACCCAAGATCAATGCCATAGTATTGAAACTGCCCTGCTTCTGGACCGCCCAACCATGGGTGTGGTTCCAGCAATCCAAGGCACAGTTTGCCATTCGAAGGATCTCTGAGGATGACACACAATACTATTTCTACTACTATTTGGTAAGCACCATAGACCAGGACACGGCAGCTCGGATTATCAATTTCCTCCAGCAGCCCCCAGAACAAGGAAGGTACGTGGCCATCAAAGCGCAGCATATTGCCCGTATGCTGCATATCGATGATTTGGGGGACAGGGCTCCATCCGCCCTCATGGGTGACAAGCTCGCTCTCTGCGATGGCCACACCTCCTTCCCGCTGTTCCAGTAAATATTCCTGGAGAGGCTGCCCGAGGACATCCAGCTGCTCATCGCAGAGGAGGATTTTGAGGACCCCAAAAAGGTGGCCGCCCAAGCAGATGTACTATGGGTGGTGAAGATGGATGCCTGCACTTCGATCAACCAGGTGACAACACCACGTCAATAGTGTCTGGCCACAAGAAACGCCGACCAGCCATCTGACCAACCGTCCAACTGACCGACAATCCGAATGAGATGCCCCTCGGTGAGCTGTTCTGTTATTATCATCAACAGTGAGGCTCTGATGCTCAGCAATAGCACTCCCCCTGCATGTTCCAGGGAAACGCCCAGGCCGGCCGTCTTAATGGCTGCGACAACCAGCCAACTGCATAGCCTCTTACATATCCAGGACAGACTGTTGGGCCGACACTTCTTAGTGGACACTGGGGCACAATACAGTGTCATCTCCCCCATCACCCTCAAAGCTCGCTGCAGCAAAATGGACTGAGAACTCCAAGCGGATAAAAACTCCTGTATCCGAACGTACAGCACCCACCCCATGCCCCTGCACTTCGGGAATCACCAGTTCACCAGGAAGTTCACCGTGGCAGTCGTGCAGCAATCACTTTTAGGTGCCAACTTCCTGAGGGCCCTCTCCCTCCTGGTGGATATCAAGGCCTGGACATTCCAATTGCTCTCCCTCAATGGCACTAAGCTCACCAACCCCCACCTGCACATGGTGTGTACTGCCACCAACACGTTCACCAAGATCCTGATTGTCCGCTATCACACGCCTCACTTCCATTCGGCAGAACCCAAACATGGAGTGAGGCACCAGATCACGACTGAGGGCCCTCCCCTCCGTGCCAGGGCACGCCACCTCCCCCCTGAAAAATTTAACTTAGCCAGGGATAAATTTAAAAATTGGAGGAACTGTACATCATGCAGTGCTTCACACCTCCACATGGTCCCCAAGTCAGCAGGTGGCTGGAGGCCATGCAGTGAATACTGCCACCTCAACAAGGCCACCATTTTGGATAGGTATCCTGTCCCCCATATTCAAGATTTTATTGTGAACTTACAGGGGGCATAGATATTTTCAAAGGTGAACCTTCAGGGGATATCTCCAGATCCCAGTTCACCCAGATGACATCCCAAAGATGGCAATCATAACCCCCTTTGGATTGTTTGAATTCCTCCGCATGCCCTTCAGGTTAAAAAATGCGGCTCAGTCTTTCCAGAAGTGATGGATCCAGGGGCTGGGATCTGCTCTTTGCATTAGACAACATTCTAATCACCAGCCACACCCGCATCGAGCACGCCTCGCACTTACGGCAACTGTTCTCCAGGCTGAGCAGTTTTGGCCTCACCATCAATCTGTCCAAGTGCCAATTTAGCCAATAGTCTATCGACTTCCTGGGCCATCGAATCGATCGTCACGGGATCAGACTATTGTCATCAAAGGTGGAGGCTCTCTGCAATTTCCTCATACCTTCAATGGTGAAAGGGCTACAGGTATGGTCAACTTCTATCACCAGTTCATACCTGCAGTAGCCCGCAACATGAGCCCACTCTTTCCCCTCACGGCAGGCCCCAATAAATACTTATAATGGATCAAGAGGCCATTTAGGCCTTCTGGGCCACTAAGAACACCCTACCAATGCCACCCTCCTCATGCACCCCAGGACAGATGCCCTGACCACCCTCACCATAGACCCCTCCAGCACAGCGATCGGGCATGGACTTGAGCAGCTCGCTGATGGATGTTGGCAGCCGCTGGCCTTTTTCAGTAAACACCTCAAGCCATCAGAGCTCAAGTACAGTGCCTTTGATAGAGAACTGTTAGCCTTATATCTGGAAATTCGGCACTTTCAATACTTCCTGGAGGGCAGGAAGTTAAAAGTTTACACAGACCACAAACTCCTTACATTCATCTTCTGTAAGGTATCTGACCTGTCGTCAGCCAGGCAACAGTGGATTTACTATGGACATTGAGCCAGTTAATCTAATGTAGTGGCCGACAACCTATCCCATCTTGCTATCTTGGCAGGGCATGACACTAACCCTGGCATCAACCTTACAGCCCTGGCGGAGTTGCAGCAAGCAGACCCTGACACCGCTTGCCGGCTTACACCTGGAAGACATCCAGATCGCCCCTGGCAATTGCATGGTGCTCTGCGACACCTCAACGGGTAAATCTCGCCTTATTATTCCAGCCGCACGAAGGAGGCAAGTGTTCGACTCAGTCCATAGCTTGGCTCACCCTGCCATCAGGACTACTGTTAAGATGGTGACAAGGAGGTACGTCTGGCATGGCCTCCTCAAAGAGGTCATGGTGTAGGCCAGGACTTGTATTCATTGCCAGTCATTCAAAATTCAGACCCACACCAAGGCCCCCCCACAGACATTTGAGCCCACACATTGCCAGTTCAGCCACGTGCATGTTGACATCGTGGGGCCCCTTCCTGTGTCCAGAGGTGTATACTACCTCCACACACTGGTCGACCAGATGGCCTGAGGCGGTTCCCCTATTGTAGGCTTCTACAGAGGCACGCGCACAGGCTCTACTCAACACTTGGGTAGCGTGTTTCAAGGTCCCCGAACACCTCACTTCAGATGGGGGGCCCAACTCACTTCTAGTCTGTGGACCACCTTAGCACACGCCCTGAGGACCCAGCTCCACCACACCATTGCGTATCACCCGCAGGCCAAACGGTTGGTGGAGAGGTTCCACAAACACCTCGACAGCTTTAATGGCAAGGCTGACTGGATCTAACTGGACTAATGAGCTTCGCTGGGTCCTGTTGGGAATTTGAACTGGACCCAAGGAGGATCTCGAGACATCCTCTGCTGAATTCCTCTATGGTGCATCCCTGGTCATATCAGGTGAATTTGTAACAACCCCTGAGGATTTAGGGGAGCCCCCAGCGACCACAATGTCCCGGCTTCATTAGCATCTAAGGACCCTGGCCCCCACCAATCCCTGACCCCACAGCCAGCCTCACATGCACATACCCAAGGTCTTGGCTGATTGTAAATATGTATTTGTTCAGTGTGGGGAACACTGACCACCTCTCCAGAGACGTTATGAGGGCCCATACCGATTCATAAGAAACAACAGCTCCATCTGTGTTCTGGACATTAGTAGCAGAGAGGAGACTTTTACCATTGACTGGTTGAAACTGGCCTACTTAGACTCTGACCAGCCCATCATCCATCCAACCCCATGGTGCAGGGGTCGGCCTCGTAAGAACTCTGCCCCAATCACTGGTTCTGGAGGAATTCGTGCCTCGGGCCAATGCCAGAAATGGTCATCAAACGCAACAACCGGCAAAATGTCACATAAGATGAGACGCCCATTTCCTCAGGCCGCCCGTGGAATGGTGAAACTGGCCAACCACTGCTGGAGAATCGCAGGGGGACCAATCAGGGCCTGTATGCTGGAACTGACCAATCAGTGGGCAGCTTGCTCAAGCCATGCCCCGGTGGTGATGTGGCCGAGCTCACTATAAAAGGTAGAACTGCCCTTGAATAAACTCAGTGTCGAATACACTTTACCCGCATGCATGTCTTCTTTCCTCTGCAAGTTTCGAGATAAAGCCCAGGAGCTATAACCGTGAGCTGTAACCTGGCTGTAGCAGTAGTGACCCCGTTACAAGTTCTTATTATTAATTTGACTCCAGATCCTTTTCTTGCTCTCTTTGGAATAAGTGGGCCAACAGGTTTGATATTGAGTGCATCACAATCCCATGTAGTTGCCCTAATCTTCCTTATCACTAGAAGATGAAAAGATGCTGACCCTCCCACTCATACTCAACAGTTGTCCAATATGATGGCATATCTGACTTTGGAAATAAAAAAGCCTCATGATATTTTTTCATATTTCAACCACCTATTCTCAACCTTTTTTTCAGCTTTGGCCTGACCAAGACTCTACTCAAATTTTATGGGCCCTCTTCCCTGTGATGTCCAGTTTTGGGTTTCTTCTCTACTTCTCTCCTACCGACTAAAATAAACACATAAAACATTTATATTACGTGAGGTGAAAAGAAAACAAGGATTTTACTTAAATGTGCTGTGGCTGATCTAGACCAAAATTCCAGAGGGAAAAGTAGAGTCAATGACTCCAGAAGTATTTAAGAAATGGTCAAGTGTTCCAATGAAAAGTAATGTACTCTCAAAAGAAAACTTTCAGCTGAGTTTCCCAAATATTATCTGTTTTAATTCCTGATTTCTAGTATTTGCACTACTTTGTGTTTGTTTCCAATGTTATGACATATGTCTTGGAGAAAGGAATTGGCAGGATCTCCATGGGTGAATGAATTTAATGGCATTCCCCAATTTTTAATGATTTGCAATAAAATAAAGTTTGATAAGGAGTTCCAAGCATTTTATTTATATTATTTGGACAATCTCTAAAGTCAGGATTTATTTAAAAAATTGAGTCTTCATCACTCATGCAGATGAGCAATTCAGTGATCCATGAAGGAAAAGATAACACTTCATTAACAGGTTGAAAAGATTGAACTGCTGGCTATGAATTTAACTTAAATACCATATTGCAAAAATGAAGAGTTCTTCAATTCATCACCAGACTTATTTAAAGTTTGATCCAGATTTACATGACCCAATATTTGTGGAGCATGGCTTACATAAAAACAACTACTTTCTGAATCAACATTGAAGTGAGAATGACAGAGGAAAAAGTTGTATTTTTATTAGTTCTGAATTCTCCAATGTCAATTCCTCTCCAATGAACAATGAATACATTAATCTTAATACCAAAAATGTCAAACTAACAATCCAAATGCATCAAATGCCTGAAATCAAATTCTCTTAGTTCTAATGTCTTACTCGGAGCTGAAAAAAATCCATTGTAAAATGTCAACCCACTCCCTATTCATGTTTCTGTACCAACAGATTGTTATAGTTGATTAAATACAAGCATCATTCCAAGGTCAGGAGAAAACATAATGTAAAATGATCATGGCAGTATTTTTTGAGATATGTGGTAACTGGTAGCATTCTGTAATTCTGTTCACAGTGAAATATTTTTGAAACAACTTTTTCCTAGAAATTCAGGGCTAACATTTTTTGGTGAGGCAATCAGATGCTGTATTTTTCCATACTTATTTTTGTGATATCCCTGTTGATCAGCATTTATTGCCTATCTTCCACCACCCCTGAGACGGTGAGCTACATTCTTGAACTGCTGAAATACTTCTGCTGAAGTTCAGTAAAAAAAAATTGAACAAAGAGTTCCAGAAATAAAACCCAGAAACAAGGAAGGGTTTGTGCTATATTTCAAAGTTGGATTGATGCACAACTTGGAGTCTGCAGTAATGATGCTTCCATGTACTTGTTGCTCTTGTCGCTGGTTTGTGATTGTTAGATGCTGTCAAGATATCCTGGGTGATTAACTGCAGTGAATTGTGTAGACAGCATCACTGTAACTGTGTGTGCCAATAGTGGAGATAACAAGATAAGATAGAACAACTTCAAGTTCATTTATCATCCGATTGTACAAGTACAACCCAATGAAATTGCATTCTCTGGTTCACTCGACAAACACACACACAGACATAACATACATACCGACAAATTAACACATAATTATGCACACACTGTGCATACTTTATACAAATATTAAAATTGAGTCACACAGGGTTTGTATGAGCAGTTCATCAGTCATTTTGCATTCTCATTGCCCTTTGGAAGATGTTGTTTCTTAGCCTGGTGGTTCTGGCTTTGATACTCCTGTATCTCTTTCCTGGTGGGAGTAGCTGAAAAAGGCTGTGGGCAGGGTGGTAGGGGTCCTTATTGATTTTGTAAACTCTCTTTAGACAACAATCCCGATAAATCCTGGTCATCATTAACCAATGAGTTTATTGTTATACACATTGTACTTGTACATACAATATGCATATGCACTGACATTTTTACTTGTTGCACATACTTTTGTTTTGAATATTTAGTTTTGGTTTTCCAAATCCAATAAACAAAATCTTGTTGAATTTGAAGGTCAATTAAATTGTAGATCAGAAGTGATTATTAAACATTAAGTTCTTTTAAATTGTTGCTTAAGGAAATAATGAAAGTGTTTGTTAACACTGACTTAGTCCTTAGACTGTTCAAACTCACAAATCTTATTGAGTTATTTTCCCAGGAAGTGATTTCTTCTTCAACTCTCACACTCCTTTTTCAACTCCCTCTTAGCTTCTTAAGAGTTCTGGAGTTTCTTTGCAAGCTTGAGGCTGCCTTCTAATAACAAAAAAGAGACAGTCAAAAGTGGTCTGGCCTACTTTAAAGCCACTTAGAACAGCACCTCCTCCTTCTCCAGACAACACCGTCAATCTTTACCTTCTGGTTTATTCTTCTAGTTTCTGCTCTTCTTCTGGGTTGCTGGGCTTCTGGTCTCTAGATGCCTCTGCCTTCAAATATAGCCTTAAAATCATATGAAATGACATTACCAATGAGGTCAGTCTTAATTCATAGAAAATATATGATCAGTTATTTGAATTTTAAACATTTGCCAACTGGAGTTTCTTGTAAACTATGTGATCTTCATACCTCTGTCTTACAGATGACACAACTCCAGAAGATTACCTCACTTCTGTTTCAAATGCTTAAGAATATCATTCATATGGTTCTGAGTTTCATTTCTCTTAATGAAGAGACCTTAAGTGGTTTAGTTTAAAAACATATGGCTTCCTTCAGCAGTTCTTATTGAGTTCTTAGATACTTCATATTTTTAATAAAGCAAACACGCCATTGTTCTTGAACCAGTTCAAATCCATTTGCTCTGTCTTTCCAAGGCACATCGACTCTGAAAATTAACACTCTTTCCGATTTCAATGGTGTATCTGTAAATGTGCTAACCTGTGTGTGACCCTGTACCAGACCACAACTAACTAAGATTACATATACAATATTTTAACTCTATAACTTACTTTACTAAGATATTTTTATAAGAAATATAGCTTAATCTTAACCTAAATATTACTATTAACACAGATTATTATACAGGCCAGGCCAGAGGGTTTGTCTACTAAGGCTATATGGGTGGAGCTGAGAAACAAGAAAGGTATGACCACACTCATTGGTTATTATAGATTAAAAAATAGTCAATAAGAATTGGAGGAGCAAATCTGTAAGGGTAGCAGACAGCTGCAGGAAACATAAGATTATGAAAGTAGGAGATTTTAATTTTCCACATATAGACGAGGACTCCTATACTGTAAAAGGGCAGGATGGCTTAGAGTTTGTCAAATGTTTTCAGATAAGTTTTCTAAATCAATATATAGAGGTACCAACTAGAGAGAATGCAGTACTGGATCTCCTACTAGGGAATGAGACAGACATACTTTATGTGTAGGTGAATATTTAGGGTCTAATTATCATAATGCCATTCATTTCAAGTTAATTATAGAGAAAGTCTGGGCCGTGGGTTGAAATTCTAAATTGTAGAAAAGTAAATTTTGAGGAAATGAGAGAGAATCTAGAACAGGGGTTGGCAAAGAGATCTGTATTGACCCCCAGAGGTCGATGGGACTATCCAAGGGGCCAATAAATGTCTAGGCTATAGAAAAATTTACCATTGATAATATTTATTTATTTACTTTACAAGCTTGCCGGTTGATGAGAGATCAAGGATTCCATGAAAAGGTTGATGGTTTAAAAAGTTTGCTGACCCCTCATCTAGAATGGATTGGGATGTTGTTTTCAGGCAAGGATATGCAAGGTAAGTGAAGGTCCTTCAAAGGTGAAATTTTGAGAGTATAGTGTTTGTATGTTCCTGTCAGGATTAAAGGCAAGGTTAACAGGCATAAGGCATCTCAGTTTTCAAGGGACATTGTGGATCTCGTTCAGAAGAAGAGAGAGGTGTATAACAGGTATAGGCAACATGGAGCAAATGAGGTACTTGACAAATATAAAAATTTCAAGAAAAACCTCTAGAAATAAATCACAAAGGCTAAAAGAAGACACAGGGTTGCTTTGACAGACAATGTGAAAGAAATTCCTAAGGGTTCCTACAGGTATATTAAGAGAAAAAGGATAGTAAGGGAAAAATTGGTCCCCTTGAAGATCAGAGTGGTTGGCTTTGTGTGGAGCCAAAAGTGATGGGGGAGATCTTAATTTTTTTTTCATCAGTATTCACTCAAGAACAGCCACAGAATCATGGGAAGTAAGGAAAACAAGCAGTGAGGTCATGGAACCTAGACAGATTAAAGAGGAGGAAGTAATTGCTATCTTTAAGCAAATAAAGGTGGATAAATCACCAAGACCTGACAAGATATTCCCTCACACCTTGAAGGAGGATAGTATAGAAATTTCAGGGGCTCTAGCAGAGATATTTGAAATGTCCTTGGTCACAACTGTGGTGCCAAAGGATTGGAGGGTAATTCACATTGTTCTGTTGTTAAAAAAAGGCTCCAAAACTAATCATAGATGTTATAGGATGGTGAGCTTGACTTCAGAAGTAGATAAATTATTGGAAGCTGTTCTGAGAGATCAGATATACAAATATTTGGATAGTCATGGACTGATAAGGGATATTCAGCATGGCTTTGTACACGATAGGTTGTGTTTAACCAATCTTCTAGAGTTTTCTCAGGAGCTTACCAGGAATGTTGATAAAGGAAAGGCTGTGGATTTTGTCTAGATGGCCTTTAGTAAGTCCTTTGACAAGGTTTCACATGATAGGTTAGTCAGGAATGTTTAGACACTAGGTATTCATGGTGAAGTAATTAACTGGATTTGACAATGGTTGGATGGGAGAAGCCAGATATTAGTAGTGGATGGTTGCTTCTCAGACTGGAGGCCTGTGATTAGTGGCATGCCTGAGGGATCATTGCTGGGACCATTGTTGTTTGCCATCAATATCAATGATCTGGATGATAATGTGGTAAACTGGATCAGCAAGTTTGCAGATTACTCAAAGATTGGAGGCATCATTGGCAGCGAAGGTTTTCAAAGCTTGCAGATGAATCTGGACCAGCTGAAAAAATGGGCTGAAAAATGGCAGATTGAATTTAATGCAGAGAAGTGTGAGGTTTTGCATTTTGAAAGGACATACACAGTAAATGGTAGAGCACTGTGGAGGGCAGTTCTTCTTTTCTTCTTTGGCTTGGCTTCGCGGACGAAGATTTATGGAGGGGGTAAAAAGTCCACGTCAGCTGCAGGCTCGTTTGTGGCTGACCAGTCCGATGCGGGACAGGCAGACACGATTGCAGCGGTTGCAAGGGAAAATTGGTTGGTTGGGGTTGGGTGTTGGGTTTTTCCTCCTTTGCCTTTTGTCAGTGAGGTGGGCTCTGCGGTCTTCTTCAAAGGAGGCTGCTGCCCGCCAAACTGTGAGGCGCCAAGATGCACGGTTTGAGGCGTTATCAGCCCACTGGCGGTGGTCAATGTGGCAGGCACCAAGAGATTTCTTTAGGCAGTCCTTGCAGTACAACAAAGGGATCTAGGAATTCAGATACATATTTCCCTGAAAGTGGAGTCACAGGTATATAGGTTTCTAAAGAGACCTTTTGGCATATTGGCCTTCAGAAATCAAAGTAATGAGTATAGGAGTTTGGATGTTATGGTAAAATTGTATAAGATATTGGTAAGGCAATATTTGGAGTATTGTGTAAATTTTTGATCACCTAATTACAGGAAAGATATTAATAAGGTAAAAAGAGTACAGAGAAGATTTATTAGGATGTTGCCTAGACTTCAAGAACTGAGTTACATGGAAAGGTTAAACAGGTTAGGATTTTATTCCCTGGAGCATAGAAGAATGAGGGGAGATTTGATAGAGGTATTTAAATTTATGAGGTGGATAGACAGAGTAAATGGCGGCAAGGTGGGCATAGCGGTTAGTGCAACGTCTTTACAGTGCCAGCGATCGGGACCAGACCTGGGTTCGAATCCTGTGCTGTCTGTAAGGAGATTGTACATTTTCCCCATTTCTGCGTAGATTTTCTCTGGAGGTTAATGGGATGTAATCTGGGCAGCAGGGACTTGTAGGGCCGAATTGGCCAGTTACAGTGCTGAATCTCTAATTAAAAAATTTAAAGATAAGGCTTTTACTCTACTGAGAGTAAGTGAGATACAAACCAGAGGATATTGGTTAAGAATAAAAGGGGAAAAGTTTAGAGGGAACATGAGGGGGAACTTCTTCACTTAGAGAGTGGTTGGAGTGTGGAAGGAACTGCCAGCAAAGGTGGTGCACGCGGACTCACTTTTAACATTTAAGAAAAATTTGGACTAGGATGGGAGAGGAATGGAGGGCTATGGACTGGGAGCAGGTCAGTGGGACTAGGCAAAAAAAGTGATTCAGCACAGACTAAAGGGCCGAAGGGGGCAGTTTCTGTGCTGTAATGTTCTATGCTTCTATGATGGAAAAAAATATGAGGTAGTCTCACCTGTTCCTACAGCACTGGGATGTATTTCATTGGTCGACTTAAATTTCTGACTATTTAACCTTATAATTTTTTAGGTACACCAGGTGCTGCTCCCAGCATTCCTTTCTACACTTCTCATTGAAGCATGGTTGAAGCACTCTGATGGCAGAGTGCTGAGCCATATTATAGATCTTGCTGGTACACATTTCTTCTGCTACTGATGGCTCACAGCACCTACTGAAAGCTCTGTTTTGAAATGCCAGATCTATGCTGAAAACACCTCATTTATCACCTAGCTTGTGCTATATGATGATGGTGAATCTGCCACTCTGTCTCCATGAGGACTATTCAACCACTGTTATCATGGAAAGATATATCTGCCACAGGAGACAAGAGAGGATGGGGAAAGACTGATTTATTCCCATATGTTGGTTCACTCACTTCATCATTCAGAGCAATAACTTGTGGTGATGCAACCAAGTCACTCCTGATGACAGAAGAACCTAATTCCAGAAGATTTCCTGAGGTCTGGAGTTAAAGTTGAGGAGTCAACGGGTTATTCTCTCCAACCAATATTCCATTGTGCCACTTGTCAGTGGTGGAAGATTCTGACCCACTGTTTGTAAGGTATGATTTTATGCGAAGTTACGTCGACCTGTTATTAGGATAATTTATGGGACAACTCTCCCAATTTCAACCCCAATTCTCACATGTTTATGAGAACTTTGCAAGAATCATTGCACTCACAGCAACTTTCTGCTTATTTTAATCCAAAAAAAATTAAAAACACCATCTAAAAATCATTAGGATTATGTTTATTATCATTGATATGTTGACACTTTATTTGCACAGTTCAGAAGGCCCACTGCCTCCAGAGATTACAGCTGCTGCATCATTTCTTCCTGAAGGTTGAGGAAGCAGACACATCAAAGAACCTCTTCCCGCATCGATGGAGTGAGTGCTTGTGAGATGAGGGAAGATGAAGGGAGATGGGAGTGTGCCTGACCATCAATGAATTCTCACATTTCCAGTGGTTTCATTACATTTCTTTGGCTGAGATCACAGGAGGTACCTGGCAGTGATTTATTAGAATGGTGCTACAAATTATGAAACACCAAGTCATGCTGTTAGGAATATATTGATGAATTAAAACTGAGGGCTGACAGATGCAGATTTCCATGGAATGGCGAGAATCCTTACGTCCCGTCCCCTTGCTAATCTTTTATGGACCTTTACACCTTGTTATTTCATGTGTTATAAACAGTCATCCCAAAGTCACACCCTGAACATAACATTACTATTGATAATTGCAGAAGTGGGCAATGTACACCAGATGATGTCACTAGGTGTTACAGCCAGAAAACATTGTAGATCATGTCTGAAAGTTCATAAGCCATGTGTCACTAATCAATTCTGAATCATTCACCATCATAACATAACATAACATAACATAACAATTTACAGCACGGAAACAGGCCATTAGGCCCTTCTAGTCTGCATCGAACCAAACACCCCTCTCTAGTCCCACCTCCCTGCACAATGCCCATAACCCTCCATCTTCTTCTCATCCATATATCTGTCCAACCTTTTCTTAAATAATACAATTGACTCCGCCGCCACTATTTCTCCCGGAAGATCATTCCACACGGCTACCACTCTCTGAGAAAAGAAGTTCCCCCTCATGTTACCTCTAAACCTCTGCCCCTTAATTCTTAACTCATGTCCTCTTGTTTTAATCTTTCCTCCTCTTAATGGAAATAGTCTATCCACATCCACTCTGTCTATCCCTTTCATAATCTTAAATACTTCTATCAAATCCCCTCTCAACCTTCTACGCTCCAAAGAATAAAGACCTAATCTGTCCAATCTCTCCCTATACTCTAGATGCTTAAACCCAGGTAACATTCTGGTAAACCTTCTCTGCACTCTCTCCACTCTGTTTATATCCTTCCTATAATTAGGCGACCAGAACTGCACACAGAACGCCAAATTAGGCCGCACCAACGTCTTATACAGTCTCAACATCACCTCCCAACTCCTATATTCCATGCAATGATTGATAAAGGCCAGCATACTAAAAGCCTTCTTCACCACCCTATTCACGTGAGTTTCTACCTTCAGGGAACGATGTACCGTTACTCCTAAATCTTTCTGCTCTTCTGTATTCATCAATGCTCTCCCATTTACCACGTATGTCCTGTTCTGATTCTTCTTACCAAAATGAAGCACCTCACACTTATCAGCATTAAATTCCATCTGCCATTTTTCAGCCCACTTTTCTAAGCAGCCCAAATCCCTCTGCAATCCTTGAAAACCTTCTTCATTATCCACTATTCCACCTATCTTAGTATCGTCTGCATATTTACTAATCCAATTTACCACCCCATCATCTAGATCATTAATGTATAAAACGAACAACAATGGGCCCAATGCAGATCCTTGAGGCACACCACTGGTCACCACTACCACTACCACTCTCTGGCCTCTCCCTTTCAGCCAATGTTCAATCCATTTGACTATCTCAAAATTTATACCTGATCTGACATTGTTGCTTGATTAAAAGACATGCCAGCCTAAGTCCAATTACTAGTCCTGTGTGTCAAAACAAAGCAAGAAAACCAGGCAATATCAAATCTTTGACTTGTCTGCAAAGATTTGCTCAATTTTATTGAAGAAAATAGTGCTGTAACTTCACTGTACATGCACAAGTTCCTTCTGTTTGCATAACTTATTGCACAGGAAAGACAACATTATTGGGAATATTATTAACATTTCATAGTAAATCTTGATGAATGACAGCTTCATTTTTTTAAGTATGTTTTTTCACCTCAACCTTCATGCGTACTATGAAGCATGAGTGGGTGATGAGATGAACAGCTTTGGCTAAACAACAATTAGATGAGATTTATGCCTGATTCATTACTGAACTGATTAAATAATTACCTTTGTTATAAATAGCAATTTTAGGTTTAGTTTCAACGATAACCTCCAAATTACTTTTGTTGCAAAAAAGAATGAGACATAGACAAATAGTCTGAGAAATAACCATCTTGAGGAGAACCAAAATGGGCATGTATGAGTGGGTCAAGAAGCCAGTTTTGGTGCCGTACAACTCCTCTGGCCTTCATCAGTCACCAAGATGAGCAGATGAAGGTGGGCAGAGAGAATTCAAAAGGCAGACCTGTCCTGAATCCACTGGCATACATTCAGGGTGTTCAGCTCTGTTTTTTGTCAGGATCCCACTATCCAAATGTGGAGCCCTTCATTAAAATATTTAAATTGAATTCAGGCAGTGAAATTTTGTATCTAATGTAAATTTAACAATGAAAGGGAGGCACAAACATCCAGCACAAGAAACTATCTGCAATCTTTAATGTGAGTGGAGAAATGTTTAGGGGAGATGTCAGAGAGTGGTGGGTGCCTAAAATGCATTGTCAGGGAGTGGTGAAGTTTGGTACAATAAGGTCATTCAAAAGACTCTTAGATGGGCACATGGATGTGAGAAAAATAGAGGGTTATGGGAATTAGGTAGGTAAAAATAGATTGTTGTGGAGGACAGTCAGTACAAATTGAAAGCAACATCTCTTCCTCATTGACTATCAACCCAGGTGCACCTCAAGGATGTGTGCTTAGCCCACTGCTCTACTCACTATACACCCATGGTTGCTGGCCAGGCACAATTCAAATCCCATCTACAAATTTGCCTATGACACCACAGTTGACAGCAGAATTACAAGCAGAAATGAGGAAGCTCGTTGAATGGTGTCACACCAACAACCTTGCACTCAACGTTAGCAAAACCAAGGAGATGACTCTGGACTTCAGGAAGGAACATCAGGAGCATACAATCCAGTCCTCATCTAGGGGTCAGCAGATGAAAGTGTTAAGAACTACAAATTTCTTGGTGTCAACCTCTCTGAAGATCTTCCCTGGAGCTTTATTATCAATGTAATCATGAAGAAGGCTCTCCTGTGGCTATACTTTGTGAGGTGTTTGAGGAGATTTGGTATGTCACCGAAAACTCTTTTTTTTTTTTTTTTTTTTTTTCACACCATAAATCACAATAGCCATGATATACACTTTTTCTTTTCCACACATTTACAGTGACTTTTTCTCCCTCCCCCCTCCCTCCTCCCAAGCCACCCCCCATCCCCCCCCCCTCTCATCCATTTTAGTTATACAATCTAGGTTGCATTAATTCAGTTAGACAATGTTGTCATTCAACAAAAATACACCAGAAATTCTACTGAGTCCATTCTTTTCTTTTCTTCTCCTTCCATCAACTTAGGTAATGTTTGTTCCCGGTAGGTTTTCGCTATTGTATTTAATGTAAGGCTCCCATACTTGTTCGAATATTTCAATATTATTTCTTAAACTATATGTTATTTTTTCTAATGGAATACATTTATTCATTTCTATATACCATTGTTGTATTTTCAAATTATCTTCCAATTTCCAGGTTGACATAATACATTTTTTTGCTACGGCTAGGGCTATCTTAACAAATCTTTTTTGTGCATCCTCCAAGTCAATTCCAAATTCTTTATTTTTTATGTTACTTAGGAGAAAGATCTCTGGATTCTTTGGTATATTGTTTTCTGTTATTTTATTTAATATCTGATTGAGATCATCCCAAAATTTTTCTACTCTCTCACATGTCCAGATTGCATGAATTGTTGTTCCCCTTTCTTTTTTACATCGAAAACATCTATCAGATACTGTTGGGTCCCATTTATTTAACTTTTGCGGTGTAATGTATAGTCTGTGTAACCAATTATATTGTATCATACGCAGCCTCGTATTTATTGTATTTCTCATCGTTCCAGAGCATAACTTCTCCCATGTTTCCTTTTTTATCTTTATATTTAAATCTTGTTCCCATTTTTGTTTAGTTTTACCATTTGTTTCCTCATTTTCCTTTTCTTGCAGTTTAATATACATATTTTTTATAAATCTTTTGATTAACATTGTATCTGTAATCACATATTCAAGGTTACTTCCCTCTGGTAAACTCAAGTTGCTTCCTAATTTATCTTTCAAGCAGGATCTCAGTTGGTAATATGCCAGCGCTGTATCTCCCGTTATATTGTACTTATCTCTCATTTGTTCAAAGGATAAGAATCTACTTCCTGAAAAACAATTTTCTATTCTTTTAATCCCTTTTTTTCCCCATTTTCTAAAGGCAAGGTTGTCTATTGTAAAAGGGAGTAGCTTATTTTGCGTCAATATTAGTTTTGGTATTTGGTAATTTATTTTATTTCTTTCTACATGAATCTTCTTCCATATATTGAGGAGATGGTGTAATACTGGAGAAGTTCTATGTTGTACCAATTTTTCGTCCCATTTATATAATATGTGTTCAGGTATCTTTTCCCCTATTTTATCTAATTGTAGTCTCGTCCAGTCTGGTTTTTCCCTTGTTTGATAAAAATCTGATAGGTACCTTAATTGTGCGGCTCTATAATAATTTTTGAAGTTTGGCAATTGTAAGCCTCCTTGTTTATACCATTCTGTTAATTTGTCTAGTGCTATCCTCGGTTTCCCCCCTCTCCATAAAAATCTCCTTATTATTTTCTTTAACTCTTTGAAGAATTTTTCTGTCAGTTGTATTGGCAATGCCTGAAATAAGTATAGTATCCTTGGAAAAATGTTCATTTTAATACAGTTTATCCTTCCTATCAGTGTTAGTGGTAGCTCTTTCCAATGCTCTAAATCGTCCTGTAATTTTTTCATTAGTGGATTGTAATTGAGTTTATATAATTGGCCTAGATTTTTGTTTATTTGCACACCTAGGTATCTTATTGCCTGCGTTTGCCATCTGAATGGGGATTCCTCCTTAAATTTTGAGAAATCCGCGTTATTCATAGGCATTGCTTCACTTTTATTTACGTTTATCTTGTATCCCGACACTTCTCCATATTCCTTCAATTTCTTATATAGTTCTTTTATTGATAGTTCTGGTTCTGTTAAGTACACTATCACATCATCCGCAAACAGACTGATTTTATATTCCCTGTCTTTTATTTTTATTCCTTTTATATTATTATCTCTTCTTATCGATTCTGCTAGTGGTTCTATAGCTAGCGCAAACAATAATGGTGATAGTGGGCATCCCTGCCGCGTTGACCTGCTTAAGTTAAATTGCTTTGATACATGTCCATTTACTGTCACTTTCGCTAACGGTCCCTTATATAATGCTTTAATCCAATTAATATACTTCTCCGGTAAACTGAATTTTTGCAATACTTTGAACAAGTAATTCCATTCTACTCTGTCGAAGGCCTTCTCTGCGTCTAAAGCAACTGCTACTGCCGGTGCTTTATTTCCTTCTACTGCATGAATTAAGTTAATAAATTTACAAATATTGTCTGTTGTGCGTCTTTTTTTGATAAATCCAGTTTGGTCTAAATTTACCATTTTCGGTACCTGTTCTGCTAATCTGTTCGCTAATAGTTTAGCTATTATCTTATAATCTGTGTTTAGCAGAGATATTGGTCTATATGACGCTGGTGAGAGTGGATCTTTCCCTTGTTTTAGTATCACTGTAATTATTGCTGTTTTACATGAATCTGGTAAGTTTTGTGTCTCATCAATCTGGTTGATTACATCCAGGAGGGGCGGTATTATTAGGTCTTTAAATGTTTTGTAGAATTCTATTGGGAGTCCATCTTCTCCTGGTGTCTTATTATTTGGTAAATTTTTTATTATCTCTTGTATTTCTACTGTTCCAAATGGTTCTGTTAATTTATTTTGTTCCTCTATTTGTAGTTTTGGTAGTTCAATTTTAGTCAAAAATTCATCTATTTTCCCTTCTTTCCCTTCGTTTTCGGTTCGGTATAATTGTTCATAGAATTCTCTGAAGTTTTCCTTAATTTCTTTTGGATTATATGTAATTTGTTTGTCTTTTTTCCTTGTTGCCAATACCATTTTCTTAGTTTGCTCTGTCTTAAGCTGCCATGCTAGGATTTTGTGTGTTTTTTCCCCTAGTTCATAATATTTCTGTTTTGTCTTCATTATATTCTTCTCCACCTTATATGTTTGTAATGTTTCATATTTTATTTTTTTATCCGCCAATTCTCTTCTTTTGGTTGTATCTTCCTTTATTGCTAATTTTTTTTCTATGTTTATTATTTCCCTTTCCAACTGCTCTGTTTCCTGATTATAGTCCTTCTTCATCTTGGTTGCATAACTTATTATTTGCCCTCTAATGAATGCTTTCATTGCGTCCCATAGTATAAACTTATCTTCCACTGATTCCGTATTTACTTCAAAGTACATTTTTAATTGTTTTTCAATAAATTCTCTAAAATCCTGTCTTTTAAGTAGCATGGGGTTTAATCTCCATCTATACATTCTTGGAGGGATGTCTTCTAGCTCTATTGCCAATAACAGGGGTGAGTGGTCCGATAATAGTCTAGCTTTATATTCCGTTTTCCTAACTCTCCCTTGTATGTGGGCTGATAACAGGAATAGGTCTATCCTTGAGTATGTTTTATGTCTAGTCGAGTAGTATGAGTATTCCTTTTCTTTTGGGTTTTGTTTCCTCCATATGTCCACAAGTTTCATTTCTTGCATTGATTTAATTATAAATTTGGTTACTTTGTTCTTCCTGTTAATTTTTTTCCCCGTTTTATCCATATTTGGATCCAAATTCAGATTGAAATCCCCTCCTATTAGTATGTTCCCTTGCGTATTAGCTACCTTCAAAAAGATATCTTGCATAAACTTTTGATCTTCTTCGTTAGGTGAATATATATTAAGTAGATTCCAAAGCTCTGAATATATCTGACATTTTATCATAACATATCTCCCTGCTGGATCTATTATTTCCTCTTCTATTTTAAATGGCACATTTTTGCTAATTAATATAGCCACTCCTCTTGCTTTTGAATTATACGATGCTGCTGTTACATGTCCTACCCAATCTCTCTTTAATTTCTTGTGCTCCAATTCAGTTAAGTGTGTTTCTTGGACAAATGCTATATCTATTTTTTCCTTTTTCAGTAAATTTAGTAGTTTCTTCCTTTTAATTTGGTTATGTATTCCATTAATATTTAGAGTCATATAGTTCAGCGTAGCCATTTTATATTTTGTTTATCTTCTCTTTCCGTTTTTCCATCATTACCTTTCCTCCTTTTCCATTTCTGTTTTCTTATTTTCAACTCTTTACCAGACAACATTCCTACAACATCCAACATTTTCCTTATTCTCCTATTTCTATCTTCTTTATCCCCAATCTCCCCTTCCCCTCCTGAGTTGCCCTTTATCCCTTGTCGGACAACCACATCTCCCCTCTCCATTTGGATTTGCGAATCCACTCGCAAGCGTCAACTGATTTTGCAGTGACCGCTCTTTTCCCCCACCCAGCCCCCCCCAGAAAAGATTTCGTTTTTTATATGTCACAAAGGTCACTCTTTTAGTTCCCTCCTTATTCTCTCTATTCCATTACCTTCCCTTATTAATTCTTGTCTATACTCTCTATGTTTTCCTCTAATTACAAATACTTTCACATATGCCCATTGTCTCTATTCACTCTTATACCTCTTTACCCGCATACATATCAATCGTGGTCATTTTTACCCTCCTTACCCGTCTTCATCCCTCAGTCTATTTTTGTCTTTACCCACATACATATCAATCGTGATAATTTTTGCTCTCATTACCCGTCTTCATCCCTCAGTCTATTTTTGTAATTGTTCTGCAAATTTTCGTGCTTCTTCTGGATCCGAGAATAGTCTGTTTTGTTGTCCTGGAATAAATATTTTCAATACCGCAGGATGCTTCAGTGTAAATTTATATCCTTTCTTCCATAAAATCGCTTTTGCTGCATTGAACTCTTTTCTCTTCTTTAGGAGTTCAAAGCTTATATCTGGATAAATGAAGATTTTTTGCCCTTTATACTCCAGTGGTTTGTTGCCCTCTCTTACTTTTTCCATTGTCTTCTCCAGTACCTTTTCTCTTGTAGTATATCTTAGGAATTTTACTACAATAGATCTTGGTTTTTGTTGTGGTTGTGGTTTAGGGGCCAATGCTCTATGTGCCCTTTCTATTTCCATTTCTTGCTGTAGTTCTGGACATCCTAGGGCCTTAGGGATCCATTCTTTTATAAACTCCCTCATATTCTTGCCTTCTACATCTTCCTTAAGGCCCACTATCTTTATGTTATTTCTTCTGTTATAATTTTCCATTATATCTATTTTTTGGGCTAGTAATTCTTGTGTCTCTTTAGTTTTTTTATTAGATTCCTCCAATTTCTTTTTTAAGTCTTCTACCTCCATTTCTGCTGCTATTGCCCGTTCTTCCATCTTGTCCATTTTTTTCCCCATTTCTGTTAAGGACATATCCATTTTATTTATTTTCTTTTCTGTGTTGTTTATTCTTCTTCTTAAATCATTGAATTCCTGTGTTTGCCATTCTTTAAATGACTCCATGTATCCTCTAACAAGAGCAAGTACCTCCTTTACCTTGCCTTTCTTTTCTTCTTCTATTTCCCTGTACTCTTCCTCTTCCTCTTCTTCTTCCTCTAGGTTGACCATCTGTTGTTTCTTTGCTGCCCTTTCCTCCTCTTCTTTCTTGTTTCCATTGTCTTCTGTGGTCTCTTCTTGCTGCAGGTGTTCTGCAGCTGTCGTTGCCGGCTGTGGAGATCGACTCCGCAGCTGGTCCCCCCTCCCGTCGGTGTGTTTTTTTTCATGCGCATCGCGCATGCGCGAGGAGTCGCGCATGCGCGGTTGCGCACTTTTACTCGGCTCTGTGAGCCATTGTTGTAGTTCTCTTTCTACCGACCTGAGGTAGTGGGGTCTTCTCTCCACAGCGGGCCTCTTCGGACAGGTAAGGCCTTCACCTTTTTCCTCCGTTGTCTTCTCTTCCTCTCTTCTTTCCGTTGATTTTGATTTTTCTCCTTTTGTCTCCATCTTCTTTCCACCTTTATACTCACTTTTCTTTAACTTGTATTTCTGTGCCTTTGTATTTTCTCTTGTTTTTCCCGACTTTTCTGGAGAGGGCTGGAGTTCACCGTCCGGCCACTACTCCATCACGTGACTCCTCCCCTCACCGAAAACTCTTGAAAACTTCTACAGGTGTACTGTGGAGAGCATTCTGGCTGGTTGCATCACTGTCTGGTACAGAAGTGCCAACATTCAGGACAAGAAAAACACCAAGGTTTGTTAACACAGCATGTGACATCACGGGCACCAGACTTCACTCCATCAAGGACATCCACAAGATGTGGTGTATTAAGAAAGCAGCCTCTATCATCTAGGAACCTCACCATGCCTCACTCTGCTATCATCAGGAGCCTAAAATGAGCACTCATCAGAACAAGGACAGCTTCTTCCCCACTGCCATCAGATTCCTGTATCATCAATGAACCAAAGACACTGCCTGACTTTGACTTTTCATTTACTATTTTTATTTATTTTTGTAAAGTGATTTATATGAATGTTTGCATGCCACAAAATCACAAATTTCATGACCTGTTCATGAGAATAAGTTCGTATTGTGGAGCCTTTGAGAGCATCCTTCAAGCATTTTTCTTGTTCTTGCAGCAATCTCTTGCAATAACAGTGTTCAGAGTAGATAGCCTGTTATTGAACTTTAGTGTCAGGCATTTGCGCGATATATACCCACAACACCACCCCTCTGATAATCAAGGTACCTATTGGCCCCGAGTGTTCTACAGTTCTGACTTCTGCTGCTTTAATGTTTATTTGTGCCCATTCTCTCCCTAATTGCCTTCATTTTGCTCTCAACCTTACTATCTTCATTATCAACATCTAGCAGAGATATTCCATTTGTCCCATCCATCCCTCCAATAGCTTCCTTGAAATATAAAACTAATATTTTTTTTTCTTCTTGTTAAATAGGAAATTCCGCAGATGCTATGATTGTAGTGCAATGCACAAGGATGCTGGAGAAATTCAGCAGGTCATGCAGCTTCGAAAGGAAGAAAAGGTTAACCAACATTTCAGACCTGAGCCCTCATCCAGGTGTGTGCAAAGAGTAAGCAGGTGTCTGAATAAAAAGGTGGGGGGAGGTGAGGTGGGAGGAAGGAACAGGTGGAGGGGAACAGGTCAACATGCCATAGGTAGATATGGATGTGCAAGAAGAAGAGAAAATAAGTTAGAAGTAATAGAGGAGAGGACAGTTCTCTGAATGGAGAGGAAAGCGGTGGGGAGCTGGAGGAAAAGAGACAGAGGGATGGGTAAGAGAGAGAGAGAGAGAGAGAGAGAGAGAGAGAGAAAGAGAGAGAGAGAGAGAGAGAGAGAGAGAGAGAGAGAGAGAGAGAGAGAGGAGAGTGTAGTGAACAGGGATTCACTAGAAGTGTGCTGTATTGGATTGGTCCCTTCTCCCAGCTCCTCCCTCTGGTTTCCTGCCTAAACCCAGAATCTCTCTGAAGCCTGTTCGTGAACCTACCTGTGCTGTAAGCTAATAAAAAACGTTTGTTCTCCCTCCAGTCCAGTGTGAGCTTTTATCTACGCCACAGAGAGGGGCCTAACAGAAACTGGAGGTCAGTTTTACTTTATTTTTGGAGAGTACCCAGACAGAAAATTAGGTGTTGCTCCTTCATTTTATGGGTGGTCTTAGTTTGACAGTATGAGGCCATAGACAGACATGTCAGCATGGAAATGTGTCACAGAATTGAAATGGTTGGCCACTGGGATATCCCTGTTATTGATGCGGACAGAGCGAAGATGTTCAGCAAAGTGATATCATCTCTCCGATGTAGGGAAAGTCACAAAGGGAGCACCAGGTGCAGTAAATGACTCCCACAGATTAACAAGTGAGGTATTGCTTCATTTGGAAGGACTGTTTGGGGCCCCAAATGGTGGTGAGGGAGAAAGTGTGGGCACAAATGCAACATTTCCTGCGGTCACATAGGTATGTACCGAGGGGGTGATAGGTGGGAAAGGAAGAGTTCTTGAGGGAGTCCTGGAGGTAGTGATCCCTGAGAGGGGAAGATGTGTTTGGTGGTGAGATCACATGGATGGTGAAAATTGCGGAGGATGATATATTTGATGTAAAGCTGGGTAGGGTGATAGGTGAGGACAAATGGAATCCTGTCCTTGTTGCATCTTGGGGCAGAGAAGGACAAGGCAGGGGTATAGGAAGTAGAGAAGATGTGGGTATGGGCTGAGTTGATGGCAGTTAAAAAGAAATCCACCTCTCCCAGTAATGATGAAAGATCTTCAAACCATAACATTCACTCTGTATCTCTTTCCCCAAGTATTAAGTATTTCCTGTATTTTCTGTTTTTTTTATAGCAGGAGAGAAAAATAGAACAAATATTTTACCTTGACCTCTCGGTGTGATCTTGGCGCTTTTTTTTCAACCACAGCCAGATCCTGGGATTTACATTACAACACAGTCTACACCTCTCCAAAATAAACATTCTTCAAGTTCAAGTTCCAAATTCACATGATTCTGTCTATGTATGTCGTTATTTCTTTGCGTTATTGTTTGGCAGGCTCACTGGACTTTTTCTATGGAGCTTGCTGTCCATGATGTTTGTTCCCCCAATGCTGTTGTCATTTCATGTTGAAGCAGCAGTGAGATTTTAACTTTGCTTCCAAAGCTGCATCTTTCCTCCATCTCACTACCACTTAAAATCCTCCTCGCTCCTCTCCTCCCCCACTTTCTCCATCTTTTTACTCAGATGCCTGCCTGCTTTTGATGACCTTAGATGCAAAATGTAGGTTACCCTTCACTTACTGTGATCTGCTGAGTTTCCCCAGTACTTTTGTGTATTGCACTACAAACCCAGCATCTGAAATCTTTCCTGCTTAACATGATGGTAAAAGAAGACATTTTTGGAAACATTGAAAAATCGGAGGACATTCAGCTTTTCAAGCCTGCTGAAGCATTCAAAGTTGATCCTCTATTTAAATGTTGCAATTCACATAACCTCACCATATCCATTGATGCATTTTGTGTCTCACTATCTGTTTCTTCAATATATTCCCCAAGTTGACGTTTACAGCCTTCTGCGTCAGAAATTCCTCAGGATTTCTCCTTCTTGGTGAAGAAATGTGTCCTCTACTCAGTCCTGAATGTCTTGTCCTAGATCCTGAGACTAAAACCTCTGTTTTAAAATCCCCCAGCCAGCATTTAAAACCCCGTCATGGGGTTTGAATATGTATTCAATGAGATCCCCTGTCATTCTTGTAAATTTTAGTAAATAAAGGGCGAGATGAATCAATCTCTTCACATGCCAGTTCGAGTATACTATCACACTGCCTTTTTGTCTTCTGTGACAAAGAACAACTCCATTGCTGAAGATGCTGGCTTTCAGATAAGATCTTAATGTGAAGCCCCAATTTATTCAGGAGAATGTCAAGATTCCTATTGTATTTTATTTTCCCCAAGAGGAATAGGCTTTCTTCAACATTCTTTGCATTATTGAGACTAGCAGGAGTAGAAAATAATTTTTTATTTATATCCTTTCCAACGAAAAAGTTAATTGCTCCATTTATCCATTGCTATATTTTTGTCAAGGAAAAGGGCTTTCGGAGTATTGAGTGCTTTTTGGAAAACAATTTCAATTTTTCACCCTGTTCTTTTACTCATTTCAACAGTTTTCACCATCAGCCTGAAAAGCATTGTAACCAAGTCTTTCAGTCTAATGTCTCAAAATATTGTTAATGTGGTATGTGACAGGGTTGTACAGTTCTTCATTTTAAAAAGTCTGAATTGACCGTTAAAATGTTATCAAATTACGAACAGCAAGGCTCATTCTGAACTTGCATAGCACCTTTAACATTGTAAAATGTCCTAAGGTGCTTCACAGGATATCAGGATTAGGTAAACAAAAGAGCAGGATCTAGTTGGAGTTTTAAGATGCGTCTGAAAGGAGGATTCAGAGGTGCAATGAGAACAGGATTATAGGGAGGAGATTCCAAATGTAGGGTTTTAAAAGCTTAAGCCTCACTAACCAATGGTAAGAAAAAAATATATTGAAGGTGTACAAGAAACTAGAAGTGAAGAATCTCAGAGATTAAATTCATTAACCCCTGACAAAACGACAGGGAGATCACAATGGATGAATAACCCATGCTCCTTCAGCACAGTACAGGCAGCTTTTTAACTTCATGACAGCTAATTATTAAATTCATTTATCTCAGCCAACACAGTCAATGCTATGTATTCGTCGATCTCTTCAGCACAAAAGGTCATGACTGGCTAACTTGATGACAGCTTACATTTAAAAAGAAGGATGTCATAATGAGATCATGAGATAGGAAGCACCTCATAATTGAAAGTGAGCTGATAAAGAGTGAATTCTAGATTACCATGAAGAGATTGAGTTTCAGGAACTAAATGCTGCAATGAAAGCCTTGATGGAAGAAGAGAAAGAGAAGTGGAATACACGGAAAGCATTTCAGATAACATTATCAAGGCTCCAAGCCCATGGTCAGTGAGGTGATATTAAATGAAGTGCCATGACCTCAGGCAAGCAGTTGAATTTACTGGATCCATTCTCAAAGGTCATATTCCACAAACTACACAAGTTTTAAGCACTTAACAGGAAAGACTGTGGACGCTGTGATTATAGACCAATACATAAAAATGCTGGAGACACTCAACAGGTCACGCTGCATCTATAGGAAGCATATAACCATATAACCACTTACAGCACAGAACAGGCCAGTTCGGCCCTACTAGTCCATGCCGTAACAAATCCCCACCCTCCTAGTCCCACTGACCAGCACCCGGTCCATACCCCTCCAGTCCTCTCCTCTCCATGTAACTATCCAGTCTATCCTTAAATGTAACCAATGATCCCGCCTCGACCACGTCTATCCTTAAATGTAACCAATGATCCCGCCTCGACCACGTCTGCCGGAAGCTCATTCCACATCCCTACCACCCTTTGCGTAATAAATTTCCCCTCATGTTCCCCTTATAATTTTCCCCCTTCAATCTTAAACCATGCCCTCTAGTTTGAATCTACCCCACTCTTAATTGAAAAAGCCTATCCACATTTACTCTGTCTGTCCCTTTTAAAATCTTAAACACCGCTATCAAGTCCCTCCACAATCTTCTACAATCCAGAGAAAAAAGCCCTAGTCTGCACAATCTTTCCCTGTAACTCAAACCTTGAAATCTTGTCAACATTCTCATGAACCTTCTCTGCACTCTCTCTATTTTGTTTATATCTTTCCTATAATTTGGTGACCAAAACTGTACACAGTACTCCAAATTTGGTCTCACCAATGCCTTGTACAATTTCATCATAACCTCCCTACTCTTGAATTCAATACTCTGATTTATGAAGGCCAACATTCCAAATGCCTTCCTCACCACACCATCTACCTGAGTATCAGCCTTGAGGGTACTATTTACCATCACTCCTAAATCCCTTTGTTGCTCTGCACATCTCAATAGCCTACCATTTAATGCATATGACCTATTTAGATTTGCCTTTCCAAAATGTAACACCTCACACTTATCTGTATTAAATTCCATCAGCCATTTCTCAGCCCACACTTCCAGCCTTCCGAAATCACCTTTTAATCTACATATCTTTGTATCATCCACAAACTTGCTTATCCAATCCTCCACCCCTACTTCCAGATCGTTAATATATATAACAAACAATAGTGGACCCAGGTCCGATCCCTGAGGAACTCCACTAGTTACTGACCTCCAATTAGACAAACAATTTTCTATCACTACTCTCTGACACCTCCCATCCAACCATTGCTGAATCCATTTCACTACCTCCTTATTTATACCTAATGTCTCCACCTTTTTTCCTAACCTCCTGTGGGGAACTTTGTCAAAAGCTTTACTAAAGTCTAAAAAGACAACATCCACAGCTTTCCCTTCATCAACCTTTTTTGTAACCCCCTCGAAAAACACAATCAGGTTTGTCAAGCATGATCTACCCCTGACAAAATCATACTGATTACTCCCTATCAATCCCTGTACCTCCAAATATTTGTAAATAACATCCCTCAGAACACTTTCCATCAACTTGCCCATCACAGACGTCAGACTCACGGGTCTATAATTCCCAGGTTTACATTTGGACCTTTTCTTAAACAGCGGAACCACATGCACAATCCTTCAATCCTTTGGCACTACCCCGGTGGCCAGTGACATCCTAAATATATCTGTTAATGTCCCCACTATCTGTCCACAAGCCTCCCCGAGTGTCCTTGGGAATATTTTGTCCGGTCCCGGAGATTTATCCACCTTTATCTTTTTCAACACAGCCATCACTACCTCTTCGGTTATCCTTATATGCTTCATGACCTCCCCACTATTTTTCTTTACTTCAACTGGTTTAATATTTTTTTCCCTAGTGGATACCGATGCAAAGAAATCATTCAAAATTTCCCCCATTTCCTCTGACTTCTCACCCAGCCTACCCTCGCTATCTACAAGGGGTCCAATTTTATCCCTCACTAATCTTTTACTTTTAATGTACCTATAGAAACCCTTTGGATTTATTTTTACTCTGTCTGCCAAAGCCTCTTCGTTCCTTTTTTTTTGGCTTTTCTAATTTCTTTCTTAAGATTCCTTCTACACTCCTTGTAGTCCTCCTTCAACTTCTCAGCTCCCTGCTCTTTATACCTCTTGTACACCTCCCTTTTTCTCCTAACCAAATTTCCAATATTCCTCGAAAACCAAGCCTCCCTATAACTTCCAGCCATTCCTTTGATCCTCACTGGGACATATCTACTCTGTACCCTCAAAATTTCTTTTTTAAATATCCTCCATTTTTCATTTACATCCTTACCTGAAAATATCCTGTCCCACTCAATACTCCCCAAATCCCATCTTATTCCTTTGAAATTTGCTCTTCTCCAATCCAGAACCTCAACTTTAGGCTCCTCCTTGCTCTTCCCTAAAACTACCCTAAAACTAACAGAGTTATGATCACTAGACCCAATTTGTTCTCCAACAATAATGTCCGATACCTGACCTAGCTCGTTCCCTAACAGGAGAGTATTACACCATCCCGAGTCGGTTCTTCTAATAATTGATTTAGAAAACATCTTGAACACATTTATCGAACTCTAGCCCATCCAGCCCTCTAACTGTATGAGTATCCCAATCAATGTGAGGGAAGTTAAAAACTCCCATGATCACTACCTTATGAATCTCACACATATATGTTATCTCCCTACAAATTTGTTCCTCTAATTTTCTTGGCCCATTTGGTGGTCTGTAATACACCCCTATTAGCACCCTCATGCCTCCTTCACCCCTCAATTTCACCCAAACAGCCTCACTGGACCATCCCTCCAGACCATTCTGCCACCTCACGGCAGTAATGTCCTCTTAACAAGCAGAGCAACTGCTCCCCCTTTTTTACCTCCTGATCTATCACATCTAAAACAAATGTATCCTGGAATATTAAGTTGCCAGTCCTGCCCCTCCTGTAGCCAGGTCTCACTAATTGCCACAATATCATGACCCCAAGTATCTGTCCATGCTCTAAGCTCATCTACCTTGTTCACTATGCTTTTTGCATTAAAATATATGCATTTCAGAGAATGACCCCCACATATATTCTCTTTTCTACCTTTTACCCTAATCTCCATCCTACCTTTGTTATCGTTATTATTCCAATCTAGGTGGCCATGCTCCCTTGACACTACTCTCACACTCTGTTCCCCACCCCCCTGCCAAACTAGTTTAAACCTTCTCTTACAGCTCTAGCAAATCTGCTTGCCAACACATTGATCCCCCTCCAGTTCAAGTGGAGTCCGTCCCTTTTGTATAGGTCCGCCCTTCCCCAGAAGATCCAGAAATCTTACCCCTTGCCCCCTGCACCATCTCTTTAGCCACGCATTCATACTCCACATCCTCCTATTTCTACCTTCTCTAGCGCATGGCACCGGCAGCAATCTAGATATTACTACCTTGGAGGTCCTGTTTTTTAACTTCCTACCTAATTCCACATAATCCTGTTTCAGGACCTCATCCCCACTTCTAACTAAGTCATTGGTCCCCACATGGACCACGACATCTGGCTGTTCTCCTTCCCTTTGCAGAATGCTATGAACTCGATCAGAGATATCCCTGACCCTGGCACCAGGGAGGCAACAGACCAACCTGGATCCCCAATCTCATCCCACAAACCTTCTATCTGTCCCTCTGACTAATGAGTCCCCAACTACAAGTTTCCTGTTCTTATCCCTCCTTCCCTTCTGAACCTCAGGGGCAGCCCCTGTGCCAGAGACCTGACCCCCATGACTCGTCCCCGTTAGGCTGTTCCCCCCAGCAGTATGCAATGCCAAATACATGTTACTGAGTGGCACTTCCACAGGGGTACTCTGCACAGGCACTCTCCCTCCTTTCCTCACCCAATTCCCTGACTCCTGCCTTCTAGGGGTGACTGTCTCCCTGTAACTCTTCTCTATCACCGCCTCTGCTTCCCTTATGATCCTCAGTTCATCCAACTGCAGCTCAAGCTCCCTAACATGGTCACTCATTATATGCAATTGGATGCACCTTTTGCAGGTGTAGTCATCAGAAACAGCTGTGGTGTCTCTGACTTGCCACATCCAACAACTGGAGCACTTAACTACCCCAACTGACTCCATTTCCTTCTTTCTTACTATAAATATGATGTTTCAAAGATACATTTCCACACAAGGAGCTCTTTCTCGCCGAAGTCCTTCCAGCCAAAGTTCCAAGTCCCCACTCCTTCACTGGGCCACTCACTCACTGTGCCACTCCTCGCTGGCCGCTCCCTCCCTTTCTACTCCTTTTATTAGCCCTTACCAGTTAACCCCAATTAACTCCTGGCTCCTCCTCCTCTCACCCGACACCAGGCACTGACTCACTGCCTCCTCCGACCCCGAGTCCAACGATTTAGGCATATGGTAGCCAACATTTTGGCTCAAGGCCGTCATCACGGTATGAGGAAAAGACAGGTAGGCACCTGAATAAAAAGGCTCAGGCTTAGCTCATTTCACCTGTCAGCAATCAGGATTCAGACCTCACTCTGGAAATGCTGTTGTCCTCATACCTAGCATGCACAGCTTGCTTCACTCTCAGCTGCAGGCTCTAACACTGTCCTGAATTTTATTTGGAGGGGTTGTGGCAGGTTCTACACATGAAACACAGGGCAAAAATAGCCTGTTGTCAGGGCAGTGAGAAATGAGAGCAGAGGTGCCAACCTTACATCTATTTATTTATTGGAGATATATATTTTTTAAATTAGACATGCAGCATAGTAACAGGCCTTTCAGGCCTTCGCGCCCATGCCACCAAAATACTCAATTAACCTATAATCGCTGTGCATTTTACAGGGTGGGAGGAAACCAGAATAAACCCATGCAACGACAGGAAGAATAAACAAACTCCTGACAGACAGTACTACATTCAAACGGGTTCTCCGGCACTGTAATAACCGCGACACTAACCATGCTGCCCCATCTTGGCTAGTTTTCATACTGATGAAAAAACTACACCATTATCTACTTACCATTAACCCCCCCCCCCCCACTCCCCCCTGCCATGAGTGGTGATTTGTTATATAATTCTATATCTTCCTGCCCACGCTCGCTCAGGAGTTTATAGAAGATCTGCTCAAAACAATGCTGCTGTGCCAGCAAGCCGCAGTGAAGCAGCGTTCTCCACTAGTACCCTTAGGGAGTGGAGGGGCTGTCACCAAAAGATGTTTTTAGGTGGGCAGGGGTCAACAGTGTAGCTGCTTACCATTGAGATGTGGGACTATTTGCTGTACTCTGACAGGCAAGGTGAATATGGGCCATTGCTATGGACTGGCAGCATTGGCAGGCTACTCAGATCCTGAGTCTCTCTGTTAGAGGTGGTGGAAGCTGCTTCCCCCTCTTCCTTTTCCTCTTCAGGTGGCTGCACAAGCTTACAGCCAGTGAGCATCACATAAGGTGAACCATACCAGAATGGTTCTTGGTCCAAATCTCATTTCTCTCAAGTACTGAACTTGATCCTATCTGCTGAATTCCAAGTTGCCAGTGTTTAAAGAAAGAAAGATGAAAGTAAGAAAAAGTGGCCTTGGTTCTTTATATGAATAGTGAAGATATGTAACCTTAATGATGGGCAGTGAAGTGCACATTCATTTTTTTTATGATATGGAAGGTTGGAAACATTTTTTTTCTGACTATTTGTAGCTAATGTGATAGAGACCAAGAGTAAAATTTCACAGTTGTATTTCTACCATCTGTCATTATATTTGGAGAGATCTGCCAAAAGTTACTTTCTGATTTATTTCGGTCAGCTTGCACACTTTCCCCTCAATACACCCCCATCACTCCCTAATCTCTTGCTATGAGTTTCAACACTTTAGATCTGGTAGTCCAGAAACATAACCTGTGATCAACCTTGAGTAAGAACCACTTCTTAAAAGATATTTTTAATAAAGAAATAATGATTTTCAAAAATTTGTCGAATGATTTGCAACAACTGATGTTCCTCTCAAATAACAGTTTTTAAGGTGATTTTTTTTTTCTTTGCAATTAAAATTATAACAGCCCTTTTGAAAGTAAGTAACAAATAAGGAGTGCATCTAATCAATTGCAATATAATTGTTCCTCAGCATGAGATGAAGTTTCAGAAATGAAAATGCATTGCAAGTGTACCCCTACCTTGCATACATGGAACTGGACAAATTGAAACATACAGTATACCATTCTCAAGTTTAAAACTACATTCATCCTTCAATCAGTAGAATTCTGGGTCATAACATTTTGGGTTCAAAACCTACTCAATAAAATACTTTAAGGACGGCTGGATAGCGAAATGCAAATTTATAGCCTTTATTCCACAAAACAGATTTGGCTGGGTTGAATTCTTTCCTTTTAACAATTTTATGTCTCAAATCAGCATAGAAGAACACTATTATTTTGAATTATCAAAGGACCTCGTTGTTCCCTTGGTCTCTGGACTGCAATTCTTAAAATCATCTCTCTGTCTTGGTAACGTAGACATTTAATCAAGACAGAGTGTGGCGGTAGTCCTGGATATAGTTTTTTTCCTTTGAGCTCTATGTGCTCTGTCAATCTCCAAACCATTTGGGAAGTTTTCTATTCCCAAGATTTCAGGTATCCATTTTTGAAAGAATTTCGCAGGATCATTACCTTCAATATCTTCTGGCAGACCAACAATTTTCACATTCTCCCTTCTACTTTGATTCTCCAACATATCAATTTTCTGCGTTAAATTCTTTTTCACAACTTCCCAAGCTGTGAAATTATCTTCAGTTTTATCTTTATCTTATTCCACATCCATACAGCAATCATGAAATTCATCTTCAATTATTTGAACTTTTAATTTTTCCTCTGAGTTATTACATTGTGTCACATGTTTTTATTGCAGTTATTTCTTCTTTAATCACATCCAATTGATTTGTAAAATCAGCTTTGTCCTCATCAAATTTTGCATCAATTTTTTGACTAATTAACTTTTTTTTCCAAAATCTGTGGGTCAAGGGGAGTAGGGGTAACATAATATGCCCCCCACCTTACCTTGAACATCCTGGTCAACTGCATCATCTTCTGTTTCTTCTCCTTGAGATTGTTGCACAAAGCTTTCTTCCTCTCCTTCCAATTCCTCCTGTTCTTCCTCTGTAGATGTTGTCAATGGCTGGAAATCTGATCGGGCCTTTTGTTTACCCTGCGTATATCCAGCCATTGGTATCAATGGCTCCACTTCCTTGATGGCTGTTTCAACAACTCACGCATGCGTGCTGTCTCCAGAGCCTGTTCAACAAATTTTTTTGAGTGCTCCAGCGCTGCCCTCCCCAGTTCCCCGAGAGGGCAGCACCAGAGCCTGAATCCTTACCGATGCAGCCTTCAACATCGTAGGCTGAAGAGGAACTAAAATCGGATGTTGAGTCTTCAAGGTAGGACCTGGATCTTCTAACAAAGTTTCTCTAGTTGTAGTCATTTTTTTTTAAGTTTCGGATTTAGCATTTTTCACAGCCATCTTCTTGGACCTCTTAGAAGCTGATTTTTAAATAGTTAGATTTAATAATATTTTTAAAATTCGGACATTAATTAATTCTGTCAGAAGAGGCATTTTTCACATCTTCCTCCTACGGCACCACGCCATGCCCCCAATGAATTTGAAGCATTGGTATTTGATAATTCATTACCTAACTTCAAACAAAATGGTGGATCTACGTCTGTATTTCAAAAAGAAGGAGATCAAGAAAGGATGAGAGAGGAGAGTTCATCTGGGGGCTACTGACTGAAGTTCAAGTTGAAATTGGTGAAGATCAAGCCAATCGGGACCTTGAAGAAGCATACCTTACTTGATTGCCTTAAATTTGATTATGATATTCTCTTTGGGGGTGGGCGGATTTTTTTGTTTGTTTCCATTTTCCTCCTCTGAGGCTTTGTGTCACTAGTGGCAAGGGCCACTTCTAGATAAATAAGGGAGTTAGTGTTGACCTAATCAGTACTTTTGGGTTTTTTTTCTCTTTTCTTTTTCTTTTTTATTATTATCATTTGGGGTTTCTTACTTTCTTTCTTGGAGATGTTAAGTTTTAAGGCTTGGTTGTGGAGTGGAGGTGTATTGGAGTGGAGAAGAGAGTTCTATATTTTTTAAAGGAATGTTAATATGTTAAAACAAAGTTTGAATTATGTAACTCTTAATGTGAATGGACTCAACAATCAAATTAAAAGGAAGAGAATTTTGACTCATCTTAAAAAAATTAAAGACAGATATTGCTTTTTTTACAAGAAACTCACTGAACAGAGAAAGAGCATAAAAAATTGAAAAGGGAATGGATGGGCCAGGTTTTTGCTTCATCATTTAATTATAAAGCTCGAGGCATAGCTATTTTAATTAATAAAAATTTACCAGTTAAGCTACTGACCAGTTAAGCTACCAGGTAACTACTGACCTTTTTGCTAGATTTGTATTAATGAACTGTCAAATTTATAGAGAATCTTGTATTTTTATGAATATTTATGCCCCAAATATTGACGATGAAAAATTTATTTCAGATGTCTTTCTTTATGTAGCACAAACAGATTGGGATGTATTAATTGGTGGAGATTTTAACTGTTGTTTAGATCTGATCTTAGATAAATCCACAAAATCCATGGCTAAAACAAAATGGCAAAAAATTATTGATTTTGATGGAAGATTTGAATTTGATTGATAACTGGAGACAAATGAATCCTAGAGAAAGAGACTATTCATTTTATTCTTATCGATTTGATTCATATTCTAGAATTGATTTTTTTTCTTAATCTCAGCCCATTTGCAAGGAAGGATTGAAAATATACAATACAAACCTAAAATTATATCTAATCATTCTCCATTATTGATGTCATGTTCAAATGTGGAAATAAAATTGAATCCATTTATAGATGGAGATTTAATACATCGTTGTTAAGAAATGTAGAATTTTGCAATTTTATACAGAATCAAATACAGATATATTTGCAAACTAATCTTAATTCAGTTGACAATAAATTTGTTATATGGGATGTGTTATAAGCCTATTTAAGGGGACAGATTGTTTTTCAGCTAAAATTAAGAAGTACCTACAGGAAATAGAGGAGTTAGAGAAGGAAATTGCACATTTGGAAACAAATTTACAGAATAAACCTTCAGAGAAAGATAGGTTAAAATTGGAAAATAAGAAGATGCATCATAATTCAATTCAGACTTATAGGATGGAAAGATTGATTGATAGGACTAAACAAAAATATTATGAGCTCATAAAAGGTGCTTTCAGGTGGCCGGAATACCCAAATGTAAAGCTGCCTAAAATACCCGAATGCAGCTGTCAGGAGGCCACCTTAAAGTGAAGAACCCAGCCCTGAGGAGCATTTACCTAACCCCCCTCAGGGAGATATATTCTCTGGTTTGGAGCGCTCCCCCTAGGCACCTGAAAGCAGCAAGGACAAATGGCTAGCTACTTTCAGGTGCCTAGCAGCGGGCGGGCTGTTGACAGTCAACTGGTGTCCCGCTGACAGCTATCCTCCCCGCTGCCGACATGTACCCTCCCCACTGCCGATAACTACCCTCCCCGCTGCTGACACCTACCCACCATGCTGCCAACAGCTACACTCCCTGCTGCTGACACCTACCCTCCCTGCTGCTGACATCTACTCTTCCCGCTGCCTGACAGCCCTCCGGTGCAGGACTATGAGGCTGGGGCAGTCGGCGCAGGACTACAGGGCTGGAGTGGCCGATGTGGGACTATGGGGGTGGGGTAGCTGATGTGGGACTATGGGGCTGGGGTGGACAGCACGGAACTACTGGCTGGCTCGAGGCTATGGGGCAAGAGTGGCCAGCGTGGGAAGTCCACAGAAGCTGACATTCATTCGGACGTGGCTCTCTTTCAGCCAGCACATTCAGGTGACAGAAAGGCATCTTCTCCACAGCCACCTGAACATCCCAGCTGCACTCCTCCAACCTCGTCTGCCGGCGTATTATCTGCGTTTGAGCACCTGAAAGCAGCTAAAGTAGTGGCCTGGAAGTTAAAAGCAGAGCAAACATTGAGGATTATTAATGCTATTAAAAAGAATTCTAGGATTATTTATAGTAACAGGATATAAATTATTCATTTAAAAATATTATATTAAATTGTATTCATTAGAGACAACAAATAATGCAGCTGAGATTGAAGATCTTTTACATAAGCTTCAATTGCCAACTTTAAACTGTCAAGCCAGTAATAAGTTAGATTCTTCATTTATGTTGAAAGAAATTAATAATGCTTTGAATTCTATGGAAAATGGGAAATCTCCTGGGGAAGATGGATTTACATCCGAATTTTATTTAAAAATTAAAGATTTGTTAATCTCTTTATTAATAGAAGTATTGAGCCAAGCTACTCTAACATGTTGTTTACTGGAATCCTTTTCCAATGCAGTGATAATAGAGATACCTAAGAAAGGTAAAGACTTATTGAACCCAGAATCTTATGGACCTATATTGTTGTTAAATGTTGATTATAAAATTGTAGGTAAAGTTTTAGCAAATAGAATAACTGAATATCTACCTAAATTGGTTCATTCAGATCAATCTAGATTTATTAAGAATAGATATTTGGCTGATAATGTTGCAAAATTGATTAGTTTAATACATAGTGCTCAAAAACAATCAGCTTTGGTTTTATCTTTAGATGCAGAAAAGGATTTTGATAGATTCAAATGGGATTATTTGTTTAAAATTTTAGAAAAGTTTCAGTTTGGATCAACGTTTATTAACTGGATTAAGGCTTTATATAGTAATCCAATAGCAAGAGTGATTACCAATAGACAACTTTTCTTGCCTTTTCCCTTAACAAAGTTGGCAAGGCAAGGTTGTCCCTTATTCCTGCATTGTTTGTCTTAGCAATTGAACGCACAATAGAAATCATTTGATTATGCAGGAAGAATGCAGAATAGATTCACGGGAATTTTGCCTGGGATGAAGTGTTTCAACTATGGAGAAATTGGATACACTTCATTTGTTTCTTTGGAGGAGAGAAGGCTGATGAGGGGGGGGGGAATTGTATGAAGAAATAAAAAGGGTTTGACAGTGTGAAACCACTTTACATGGACAACATGGACAATAACTAGACAAGATAAATATAAGGGTAGGATAGAAGATTGAGAGAGGATGTGAGAAATATTTTTTTTTACCCAGAGGTGGTTGAAACCTATAATGCGTTGCCTGAGGAGGGAGAGGAACATAAGGATGGTGCCAGTTACTTGCGTAAGTATGTTAAGGAGTATTTGAAACACCCTGCACAGAAGGCAATGGCTTAAATGCTGAAAAGTGGGCTTGGTATAAATAGGTTCTTGATGGCCAACATGGATTTATCCCTGGTTTATAATATTATGATCTCAAAAGATATAGTACGACTATAGAAAGGCATTTAGGGAGAAATTGATTTCGACTTTTTTAAAATGGACACATACAGGAGATTGTAGATGCTGGAATATGGAGCAAAAATCTATCTCCTGGATGAATCAATGGGAGAAAGAGAATGTTCAATATTTTGGGTTGGTTTCCTTCATACAGACAGGATGATGAGTTCTTGCCTGACACAGTGACAATTATTTTCCCTCCCAATGATGTTGCTCAACCCATTGAGCTCTTCCAGCACGTAGAGTTTTACTCCAGTTTTTAAGTATTTACATTTTTAATGTTTATCTTTTTATTAAATACATTAATGTTTCTAAACACTTCCGTTGTTTCTTTTATCATTAGTGTGTTAGAGGTGGATATGAATGATTACACCAGGAGTGTCACAGACTTTATCAAAACAGCTGTGAACAAGTGTGTCCCATCAAATTATTCAGGGTTTCCCCAACCAGAAGCTCTGGTTGAACAATGAAATCTGGAACCTGCTGAGATCTGGATAACAGAGATCCAGATCACTATAGAAGGAGAGGTATGACCTGCAGAAAGCCATCTCCCCAGGAGCATCTGGACGAATATAGAAACCACAAGAGATACCCGACAGCTGTGGCAGGCCCCAAATGACATAATCTGCTACAAATCAAAATCCAGTGCAGAAGGAGACAGCAAATCCTCACTCCCAGATGAGCACAATGCTTTCTATGTCCCATTCAAACATAAGAACAAAAAGAACCATCACTGCAAACCACCATATCCCCTAATTATCCTCTCCAGTCCATATCTGAGGATGACGTGTGCACTGCCTTCAAGAGATTCAATCTGAGGAAAGCATTTGGTCTGGACAGAGTACCCAGCTGAGTATTAAAACTCTGTGCTGACAGTTATCTTCATGGCATCAATCGTACCGGTGGCCAAAAGGAGTGTGGTAACCTGTCTAAATGACTATTGACCAGCTGCACTCAAATCAACAGTGATGAACTGTTTTGAAAGACTAGTGTTGAAGCATATCAGTTCCTGTCGGAGCAGCATCTTGGATCTGTTCCAATTCGCCTATTGCAGATCTATGGTGGATGCAATCTCACTGGCTCTACATAAATTCCTGGAACACCTGGACAGCAAAGGTGAATACATCGTGATGCTCCTTATCAACTACAGTTCAACATTTAACACCATAATTCCCACAAAATTGATCAGAAGACTTCAATTCCTAGGACTCAACACCCCATTGGATCCTTGATTTCCTTATTATAAGCCACAGTGAGGATTGGTAAGAGCATCTTCTCCACAATCTCCATCAGTACCAGAGCAACATATGCTGCGTTTTTAGCCTCCTGTTCTATTCACTTTACACCTATGACTGTGTGGCTCGGTACGACAACAACAAGATCTACAAATTCACTGATGATACCACGGTAGTGGGTTGTATAAAAAGGGGTGATAAATCAGCATAAAAAAAAGGAGATTGAAAATTCGACCGAATGGTGCAGCAACAACAAACTTGCATTCAGTGTAACAAAACCAAGGAGCTGATTGTTGACTTTAGGAAGGGAAACTGTGATGTTTACAATCCAGTGATCATTGGGGGATGAGAGATGGAGAGGGTGAGAAAATTTAAGTTCTTGGTATTCACTATTTTGAGAATTTTTACAGGACCCAACACTAATGGCATCATGAAGAAAGTACATCAATGTCTCTACTTCCCTGGGAGTTTGTGAAGGTTTGGTATGACATGGAAAACCCTAACAAATTTCTATAGATGTGTGGTGGAAAGTGTGCTGATGGGCTGCATCATAGTCCACTAATATCCATAAGCATAAAGCCCTGCAAAAGCTAGTGGACACATCCCAGGACATTCCCCACCATCGAGAGCATCTATATGGAACGCTGCCATCAGAGAGCAGCAGGAATCATCAAGGATCCACACCATCCAGCACATGTTCTATTCTCGCAGCTACCATCAAGAAAGAGGTACAGGGACACAAGACTCACACCACCAGGTTAAGGAATGGCTGCTACCCCTCCACTATCAGATTCCTCAACAACAAACTCAATCAGAGACTCATTTAAGGACTCTTACTTTTCACTTTATTGTTTGCTTTTTCCTCTGTATTGTACAGTTGATTGTTTACATTTCTTTATTTGTTTACATGTGTACATCATGTACATTTGTTTTTTTGCACTACCAATAATTGGTCATTCCATCTCACCAGCAGGAAGAAGAATGTGATGTATGTACTCTAAAAATACATGGGAAATCTGAACCTTTGGATCAAATAAGAAGAGAAAGGAGTGAGGTTGGGAGATATGAACACAGCCACAGCTTTAATAGCTGAGAGAAGGATAGAGACAACCAGGCAATAATTTTGAGTTACATCATGTTACTCAGTGAGTGACCTAGAGGCTGATTAATTTCAATCAATGTGGATTCAAGGCCCATCATAATAGTGTGAAAATGTTCAAGTAAAGTTAAATAAATGCAGATAGTAGAAATATCTAATCTGCCAATGGGTTAAGTACAAAACAAACCAACCCAATTTGTTACTTCAAAGTGATCAATCCCGACAAGAAGATTCGATCGTCCTTCTGCCTCCATCAACACCCAGTCCTTTTTCCACAGCACATACAAATACAAGAATTTATCTCCCTTTTATAGCCTGACCCTCTCTTTGTTACCAAATGCACCTTATAGTTGAAGCAGCAATTCACTTGTACTGGTTTGAATTCAGCATTTTGTGTTCACTGCTTTTAACATGACCTCCTCTGGAAATGGAAAGGTGAAGCACAGAACAGCTGGACCCTTTACAGAGCAAATCTGTTCAAATAGAATGCTTACCCTTGAACTTCCATCACCTGTCACTTAATTCCCTGTAAACACCCACTCGGGCTTCTCTGCCCTGGGACTCCTTTTCTGTTCTAACAAAGATCAATGTAAGTTCAAAGAACTCTATAACCTTCAAAATGTAGGAATTTAAATATATTACAGCATCTGGACAATATATTTCTAGATAATCATTTTTGTTTCAGATGTTTTATCTTTGACATTTTATCTTCTTCTAGGTTTTAATTGAATTATTTGCTTCTTCCCTTTTACCCTCTCCAGTGGCCTCTTGTTCTCTGAGACCCTATGACTGCCTTCACAAGATCACAAGACAAAGGAACAGAACCAGGCCATTAGGCCCATCGAGTCTGTTCCATAAATCTAAGCTACTCTACACTCGTTCCAACTTCTGGCCTTTTCCCCACATCCCTTGTTGCCCTCACTAATGAGATACTTGTCTACTTCTGGTTTAAATATTCCCAGTGATCTGGCTTCCATTACTGTATGCGGCAGTGAGTTCCACAGATCCACGACCCTCTGGTTAAAGAAGTTCTTTGTGATCTCTGTTTTATATGGACAACCTCTAATTTTCAGATTATGACCCCTTGTCCTTGATTCACCCACCAAGGGAAACATTTTACCCACATCCACCCTATCTAAATCTTTCAAAATACAAAATGCCTCTATGAGATCTCCTCTCATTCTCCTATACTCCAATTAATACAACCCAAGAGCTGCCAAACGCTCCTCGTACAATAGCACTTGAATTCCGGGAATCATCCCAGTAAATCTCCTCTGCACCCTCCAACAACATCACATCCTTTCTAAGAGAGGGGGCCCAAAACTGCACACAATACTCCCAAAGAGGTCTCACGTGTGCCCGACTGAGCCTCATCAACACCTCTTTACTCTTGTACACTATTCCTCTGCACTATCCTCTCACGTGTCATTTAACTCTTCTGCTTTCCATTCTGTTACAGTTCCTCCCTTCTAGTTTCTCCTCAACTCTTTTTTTTGAATGTTGAAGTGAAACACAAATGTCTGCAGACACTGCAATTGTAGTCAAAACACAGAAATGCTGGAGGAACTCAGTCACAGGACCTCCAATGGGCACTTGGAAACTGGCTGAGAACCTCCAGCATTTCTGTGTTTTGACTTGAAGTGTTAAAAACCACTTTACTTCTAACTTTTCTCTGCTTGTAAAATGTTCTTCTATAAATGTTCCCTGTATGTATTACATTTTTTGAATGTTCTGTTTTTAGTGAGTCAATCAATTCTATTAAATTATACTCTGGTGATCCAAGACAGAAATTTACAAGCATCTTCTCAGGGAATCTGGAGATGGGTGATAAATCTTGGCTTTGAAGTTCATAAATGCTCTCTTGGATCGGATAAAAACTGTTTAACTCTAGTTTTTGTTTGAAGATGTTGACAGTGACTACTAAAGCCAAATCATTAAAAAAATCCCTTTAATCAGGATTTTTCCCTGAAGGAAAAGAACAGGTTTGCTGCATGTAAATTCAATGAGTTAAAATGTTGCCCGGATCAAGTGTCATTTATATTGGAGTCACAACCGCAATATTCTGGGTAATTGGTTTTTGTTACAAAGTCTAAAAATTTCAACTATTCACCAGATTGAACTGGAAGCCAAGCATCTGACCACAATCATTAGGAAGTAGTGCTTGATCTTTCTTTCCCACCCATTGAGGACATAAATGCATTTGCAATTTAGAACTCTGAGATAATTATGCACTTAGCAGTGTTGTGTGCAGTGGTTTTACTGGTCGTCTGGTCTTTCAGAGTCCACCCTGCAACACAAACGGCTGCTTTAAGAAATGCTGTACTGTAAGTATGCCAACCAGTCAAATCATCTAGTTCCAGAAGTAATCAACATGGCACCGATATATTTTTAAAAAATGTATAGTATCCTTTGTAAAAATCCAAGAAAAATGTGGCTGTCTGTGAAAAAGTAAGTCAAAAACATCAACCCTACTTTTTGTTTCTTGATTCAAATCATGACAATGAACAGGAGGGTTGCCGCTCTTTTCTGTCCATTCACAACCCCTGCTGAATTTATTTATCTTCATTAGGTAACAGTAGGATGAGGCACACAATGGGCTTGCTTCCAACAACACTCATATCTGAGGAACATTGAAGTTAGAAAACAAGTTTTCGCATTGCTGAATTGATAACAGGAAATAAATTTGGAAGATTTGGTCGTAAATGTTAACTGAACAGGGCTGTGTAAGTTTACATTTACTGGCTGAGTTCCTCCAGCGTTTCAGTGTGTTTTTACCACAATCACGGCATCTGCAGCCTTTTGTGTGTTCATTTAAATTTAATTGTCACAAAACATCTAGTACAGAGAGAAGGATTCTTCTGCAAAAAGACCAACAGATTATCTCCATCATTACGTATAGGTGTACAAAGTAAACAATTTACAGTGCATGGGATTAAACTGAAAATGAACAGGAACAAGCACCAAGCAAAGAAAAGCATGAGAGCATTGTTATGGGGTTCGTTCAGGAGCTGATAGCTGCAGGAAATAAATGCTCACTAATGATAATAGTGATAATTTTATTGTCATATATATTGTACATGTCCATATGCCCTGAAATTCTTACTTGCTGCAGCTGAACACATACTTTGTTAAAAAAAACTACAAAACAACAATAGTATACTTAATTGAATCAAAAAGAGAATTTTAAGAACTAAAAATAACACAGTAAATATTCACAATGATCCTAGTGCAAAAATGTAGCAACAAGCAGATATTCCTTTTGTGGTGTCAGAGCAACCCCTGATGAGCATAAAAAGATGAGGTTCATCAAAGCCATTGTATTGTGCACTATATCTGATCTCATCAGTTCCAGTCACCTCCCTGGCATGGCCTCCAACCTATTGTTTCCCAACCCCATACCACCTGTTTCTACCTCCTTCTCAAGATCCAAAAACCCAATTGTCCTGGCAGACCTATCATGTCTGCATGTTCCTGCCCCACCAAATTGATCTCCACTTACCTTGACTCTGTTTTGTTCCCCCAGTCCAGTCCCTCCCCACCTACATCTGGGACAATTCACATGCCCTCCATCATTTCAACAACTTCCAGTTCTCTGAACCGATTGCCTCATATTTACCATGGATAGCCAATCCCTATACACTTCCATTCTACATAATGAAGGCCTCAAAGACCTTTGTTTCTTTCTGGACAATAGAACCAACCAGTTCCCCTCCACCACCACCCTCCTCTGGCTGGGAGAACTTGTCCTCACCCTCAATAATTTCTCCATTGACTCATCGTACTTTCTCCAAGTTAAAGGGTTAGTCATAGCCCCCAGCTATGCCTGCCTTTTTGTTGGCTATGTGGAGCAATCCATGCTACAAGCCTACACGAGGAAGGCCCCTCAAATCTTTCTCTGTTATGCCAATGACTTCTTTGGTGCTGCCTCATGTACCCATGATGAGTTTGAAAACCACTTTGCTGCCAGCTCACACCATGACCCCAAATTCATTTGGTCCTTCTCTAGCAACACTCTCCCTTTCCTCAATCTCTCCGTTCCCCATCTCAGGAGACAAACTTTCAATAGACACCTTCTATAAACCCACCAACTCCCACAGCTACCTCAACTACACCTCTTTCCACCCTGCCCCCTGTAAGGATTCCATTCCTTTCTCTCAATTCCTCCGTCTCCATCACATCTACACCCAGGATGAGGACTTCCATGCCAGATCATCAGAGTTGTCCTTCTTCAAACATCATGGCTTTCCCTCTACCACCATCAATTCACCACTCACCCACATATCCTTCTTTACCTGCTCATCTGCCCTGACCCACTCTGCCGCCATGATCAACAAGAACAGGATTCTTCAGTTTCTCACCTATGACCCTACCAGCCTCTGCATCCAACGCATCCTGCTCCACCATTTCTGCAACCTACAACATGATCCCACCAATTGACACACATTCCCTTCCATGACTCCCTTGTCCAAGGTAAGCTCCTTTCCATTTACTTTAATTTGCTGTGTGAGGAAGCAGTGAGAAATTAGTTGACTAGGGATGTGTTTAATTGAGACAATTGATTAGGGCTAGAAACCAATTGAGTTAACAGGTAGAGAGTAATAAAAGGAGGCACAGCTATGAGAGCAGCCAGTGATGGATTTGGGGTATTGATTTTGTCTCTTGGTGGCTTTGTTGAGCAGCAGCTGAGAAAGATCTTTCTCCTCATAAGGTAAGGGTGGTATTACTTTAATTAATTGTGATTATTAAAAGAGTTAAGTTATGGAGCCAGAAGTCAGGGAACTCCAATGTCCTGAATGCAGGATGTGGGAAATCTAGGTCAGCACAATTGTCCCTGATGACCACACCTGCAAGAGGTGCATGCAGCTGCAACTCCTGGGAGACTGAGTTAGAGAATGGAAGCAGAAGCTGGATGAACTCAGGATCATTTGAAAAGTAGAGGTTGTGATAGACAGGAGCTTCAGGGAAGTAGTCACCCCTAAGTGTACGGAGGAAGGTAACTGGGTGACTCTCAGGAGAAGCAGGGGGAAGAGGCAGAGAAAGAGTAGGGTAGCCCTGTGGCCATTCTGTTAACAATAGGTATACTGTTTTTGATATTTTGGTGTGGATGACCTACCAGGGACAAGTTCTAGTGGCCAGGTCTTTTGGACTGAGCCCTCTGCTCAGAGGGTAAGGAGGGAAGTAAGGAATACAGTTGTGATAGAGATTTGATAGTAAGGGGGACAGACAAGAGGCTCTATTGGAGAGGTTGACTATTCTGACTGGTTTATTGTGTCCCTAGTGACAGGGTCTATAATATGTTGGATTGTGTTCTCCTGATTCTCAGAAGGGAGGGTGAGCAATTACATGTCATAGTCCATGTAGGGACTAATGATGTGGGCAGGAAGGGTGAAGAGGTCCTGATAGGAGAGTTCAGGGATTTAGGAGCAAAGTTGAAGGAGATGACTCAGGGTTGTAATCTCAGGATTGTTGCCTGTGCCACATACTACTGAGAAACACTTAGATAATCCATCTTAACATATGATTAAATAGATGGTGCAGGAGGGAGGGCTTCAGATTTCTAGTTAATTGGGCCCTCTTCCAGGGAAGGTGGGACCCTTTCTGGCAGGATGGTTTGCACCTGACTGGAGGGGGACTAAATCCTTGCTGGTAGCTTTGCTAGTGCTGCTTTGGGGATGTTTAAACTTGATTTGCTGGGGGTATGAGAACCAGTGTTAGACCAGATAGTGAGGTGGAGGATGATTCGTCATGAAAGGACTGCATGTATAGACAGGTATGTTCAGAAAATAAATGATCTCACATCTATCTACGTCAATGTGAAGAGTATTGTTGGTAAGGCAGATGAGATTAGAGTGAGGATTACCTTGTGGATTATGATATTATTGCCATTAATGAGACTTGGTTGCAGAGTTAACAGCTCAATGTTCCAGGGTTCAGTCGTTGCAGAGAGGATAGAGGGCAAGGGAGAAAAGGAGGAGGTGTGCCATTGCTAGTTGGGGAAAATATCACAACTGTTAATAGACAGGACAGCATTGAGGACTTGTCTACAGAGGCCATATGGATGGAGATGAAGAAGGACATGAGCATGCTAATATTGCTGTATTACAGATCACCCAGTAGTATGAGAGAAATGGAGTAGCAAATCTATAGGGAGATAGCAGATGGGTGTAAGAAACAAAATGTTGTGATAGGAGATTTTAACTTTCTGCACATAGACTGGTGCTTTCCTATGGTAAAAGGACTAGATAGGTTGGAGTTTGTCAAATGTGTACAGAAAAGCTTTCTACATCAATATGTAAATGTACCAACAAGAGAAGATGCAATACTTGATCTTTTAGGGAACCAGGCAGGTAATGGGCAGAAGAATGTGTAGGTGAGCATTTTTTAGGTCCAGTGACTATAATTTCATTAGTTTCAAGTTAATTGTGGAGAAGGATAGGTATGGTCCTCAAGTTTGGAGAAAGGCCAATTTTGAGGAAATTAGGATCTTGGAAGAGTCCATTGGAATGTTAATTTCTGGCAAGGATGCATCTAGCAGGTGGAAGGCCTGAAATGTTGAGTACTGAGATTGCATATTCCTACCAGGAATAAGGGCAAAGTTAACAAACATTACATAGGGAACCTTAGTTTTCAAGGGATATTGGTTAAGAAAAGGAGGGGGCTATATATGTGGTATAGACAACAAGGAGGAAATTAGCTACTTGCAGAGTATAGAAAATTTACAAATGCTTAAGGAAATTAGGAAGGCAAATTAAGACATGACAGTGCTTTGGAAGATGTGAAGGAAAAATCCAAAGGGTTTCTACACATATTAAAAGGCTAGTAAGAGATAAAATTGGGCTTCTAGAAAATCAGTGGCCAACTGTGTAGAACCTCGCCAAATGGGGGAGATCATAAACAATTTTTTTGCCTTGGTATTTGTGCTGGAAACTGGCATAGTGAATAAGGATGGAAGAGAAACCAATAGAAGTGTTATGGAACATGTAGAATTTAAGGAGAAGGAGATGCTTGCTGCCTTGCAATAAAGAAACATAGAAAAATTCTGATATGATATAGCCCAGCACCTAAAATTGTAGGGCCTCTGGCAGATGTATTTAAAATGTCCTTGGTCACAGAGGAAGTGCCGGAGGATTGGAGAGTGGCTCATGTTGAAGGGCTCCAAGAGTAAACCAGGCAATTATAGCTCAGTGAGCCTGACATCAGTATGTAAATTATTTGAAGGATTTTAGAGATAGGATGTACAGTTATTTAGACAGTCATCAGCAGATTAAGGACAATCAGCGTGTGTGATAAGTCATGTTTAACAAATCTTGTAGAGTATTTGAGGAAGTTGACAGGAAGGTTGATGAGGGAATGGCTGTGGATGTTGTCTATATGGACTTTAAGGCCTTTGAAAAGGTTCCACATGAGGTTGGTTGAGAAGGTTACGATGCTTGGTATACATAGAGGTTGCAAACTGGATTTGAAATTAGCTTGGTGGAAGAAAACAGGGGTGATGGATGGTTACCTCTCACTCTAGAGGTCTGTGTTGAGTGGTGTGCCTCAGGTATCTGTTTTGGGACCATTATTGTTTAGCTATATAAATTACCTAGATGATAATGTAGTGAATTGAATCAGCAAGTTTGCTGATGAGACAAAGATAGGAGGTGTTGTGTATAGACGGCATTTTCCAAGTTCTAGTATTTCCCATTTTCAAAACATGTCACCTACCGAGAAACATGAGCGACAATATTCAGAATTACTATCTTATTAATACGAAAAACAAACTTTGTAGATGCAACATTAAATGGCTCTAATTCATTGATAAAATGATAAACATTTTGCATAACTTTGCATTGAGATTTTTATAACAATGAATAAACAAAGCATATTGTATAATGATATAACTATGTTTAACCAAACAGATATACGAAGTAATAGACAAGATAAGATGAATTAAGATGAATTCAAAGGAAAGTATCTCGAGCTTGCGTCCCTTCAAAATTCTTCAAATGAGATGCAAGCTCTTGGTCTGCTCAGATATTATGACATCATAGTCCCTACTGTAACACTACAAACAATACTTTTTTTTTCCTAAAGTGTTAGGCACAAAATTAACTATGAATCAATAACCAGGTTTTAACCTTTACATTGTGGACTGAGGAATATTTTCAAAGCTTTCAGAGGGATCTGGACTAGCTGGGAAATTAGGCCAGTAAATGGCTGATGGAATTTAATGCAGATAAGTGTGAGGAGTTGCACTTTATAAAAGCAAATTGGGGTAGGATGTACAGAGTAAATGGTAGAACATTGAGTGCGGTTGAGCAAAGATCTGGGAATGCATATAAATTGTTTCCTGAAGATGGCGTCACATGTGGACAAGGTTGTAAAGAAAGCTCTTGGCACCTTAGCCTTTATAAATCAAAGAATTGGGTACAGAAGTTGGGATGTAATGTTGAAGTTATTCAAGTCATTGAGACGAGACTTGGAATATTGTGCAGTTCTGGTCGCCCAGCAGCAGGAAAGATATCAATAATATTGAAAGAGTGCAGAGAAGATTTACTAAGATGTTTCTGGGTCTTCTGGATTTGAGTTATTGAGAAAGATTAAACAGGTTAGGACTATATTCCTTGGAATGAAGAATGTGGGGAGGCTTGATAAAAGTTGAAAGGGTATAGAAGATTGAGGGGTATAGACAGTAGATGTTTCCACTTAGATAGGGGGAGGTAAACATGAGAGGTTTATACCTCTCTAAAATGAGAGGTATAAAGGAACATTGGGAGAAAGTTTTTCACTCAGTTGTAGGAGTGTGGAATGAGCTGCTATCTGATGTAGTGAATGCAGATTCAATCTTGAGTTTTAAAAGTAAATTGAATCAATACATGGATAGGAGTGGTCTGGATGGTTATATAATGAGAGCAGGTCAGTGGGACTAGTTAATTTTATGATCAGCATAGACCAGAAGAGTCAAATGGCCTGTTTATCTGTTCCATTCTATGGACCACTCTTCCTAATCATCCCCTTGAGACCTACCCCTGTGACTGCAGGAGATGCTCCCTTGTGCCCACACCTCCCCCCTCACAAACATTATGGGCCCCAAACAGACCTTCCAAGTGAAGCAACATTTCAATTGTGAAATGCAGGGGTCATCTATTCCATCTGGTACTCCCACTGTGGTCTTCTCTACATCAGAGAGACTAGACGCAGACTGGGAGATGCTTTGTTGAGCACCTCGGCTCTGACACAATAGCGTGGATATTCCAATGACCACCATTTAAATTCTCCATCCCATTCTCTTGCCAATATGTCTGTCCATAGTCTCATGTACTACCTGACTGAGGCCACCCATAAATCAGTGGGACAACACCGCATCTTCTAACAGGGTACCCTCCAACTGAATGGCATTAATATTGACTTATCTGACTTTCACTTTATATTTTTTTTAAAAATCCCTCTTCCCCTGTTATTTCTCCAGTATCGTATCCAATTAACACCTTTTTTTGTTGGTCTGGATTTCCCACATCGCATTGTTTGAATTCTGAGACTTTCCGATTATATATGACTTCTGCCTTTTCTGATGTTTTTTTTTATATAATTCCTCAGGCCTGAAACATCATCAATATATCTCTGTCTCCTATAGATGCTGAAAAAACTAGCTGAATTCCTACAGCATTTTGGTGTGTTTACCAAAATTAGTGTCTATAGCCTATCATGTTTCACTAGGTTCAAGAGCCGTAGCTGTGGAAAGAAACTGTTCTTGAACCTAGAGGTACTGATCTTCAAACTTCTGTACCTTCTGCTCAAAGGGTGTCTGGGGTTCCTTTATGATGTCAGTTGCTGCCTTCAGGTAGGGGCTCTTATAAATGCATTCAATGGGTGGGAGATCAGAGCCTGTAATGGACCTGGTAAAGTTTATAATCTTTTGGAGCCTTCTGTGTCCCTGGGTATTTGAATTCCCAATCTAGGCTGTGATGCAACCAGTCAGTATACTTTCCACATTGCACCTGTAAAAGTTTGATAGACTATTTGACAATTTGCCAAAGCTATTCAAACTTCAAACAATGTGCTCACTCCAGGACAGATCTTTTGAAATCTGGGCTCCCAGGAATTTGTCCCATAAATGCAAACAGATGTGTGGTTCCTTGGCTTCTTGTCCCTAACATCAACTATAAGCTCAATTTTTCTAATTCATTGCTTCCTGACTCTTCAATTCCATTCTTAACTATGTTGATAGATAATCTAATTAAACATTTTGCAAGAATTTGGGCACAATTTAGAAAACATTTAGCATTTCAAATTTTTCTCTCTCAAGTCCTATCATAACTAATCACTTTTTTAACCCTCTTTACATGATGTTAATTTTCAGAGACTGTATAGAGATGGTATTCAAAGCTTTAAGGATTTGTTCATTGATAGATATTTTGCATCATTTACTGCTAAATTTAACTTGCCCAAATCTCAATTCTTTAGATATTTGTAAATCTAACATTTTCTTGTATCAAATTTTCCTAGAGTCTTAATCAAATTTTTTAGATAGTATTTTAGCTTAATGTCTTCTTGCAATGGTTTAATATCTATTATTTATGAGAAATTGTTGTTTGAATTAGACTTTGTTAGTTAAAATTTAAAAAAAAAATGCTTGGGAACAGGATTTAAATTTTGCTATATCAGATGTGGATTGGGACCCAATTCTTAAGTTGATTAAAAGCTCTATTACAATTCAAAGTGGTGCATAGAGCACATTTGTCCAAGGTTAAATTGTTTCGCTTTTATTCTGATATGACTCCCTGGTGCCACAGGTGTAAAAGCAGAGAAGCATCATTAATTCGTATGTTCTGGACTTGTCCTCGTCAAGAAAAATATTGCGCAGAGGTCTTCCATATTCTATTTAAAAATTTCAATATAGATTTAACACCAAACCTTTTTTGGTACAATGGAAGGGAATGATTCTTATTTACCTCTGGTTCAGTCACACTTTCTTTTGGTGAGGTGTATGATTTTATTTAAATGGAAGGATGCTACTTCACCTGCTTGTGATCAGTGGTCGTGTGACATGTCCTGTTTGAATATGAAAAAGAAACATTACTCAGATACAAGTTTCCAGATGTGATAAGGGTCATTTATGACCTGCTATCTTACTTCATAATTTTACTCCAATATAATTATATTGTCTGAAATGTATCTTTCATCGAAAATGGGTGCAAGAGTAGGTCATTTAGCCCTTCAAGCCTACACCACCATCCAATATGATTTTGTGGTATTGGTATCATCATTATATTTGTACCAATCATGTATAGCATCTGGCAATGTGGTCAGGAAGGGGTTTTTCTCCTTTATTATTTTCTTTCTTTTTGGATTATTGGTCTTTATAAAAAAGGATATCATATTTAGAATATGAAGTATGGATATGATGTAAGTGTTAAACAATGTTTTATTTAGTTTGTGTAACTCTCCATATCCTATTGAATTGTACTTTGTACAAGTTTTTTATTAAAATCAATAAAATATTTTGAAGAAAAACAATGAACTCCTTGTTATTGGTGACATTGAAATTGCTGTTTTGACACCACCCAACCAATTTCTTCATATCCTTTCTGTGTTCTGATTCATCATTTCCAGTGATTTAGCTAAAAGATTCAAGATTCCTTTAGTTATGTAATTAAAAACTATGGAAAATTGCATGGAATTTGCTATTGGCAGAAACTACCTGAAGAGCCTCTTACAAATGGAGAAAGAGAAGCAAAAGAATTGCCTTTCTCTCATTGAGTGTCCGTGGATTCACAACCAGCCCTGCTGCAGTTCTCACAGGCATCGAGTCCAGTCCAAACCAGATCTAAATGACTGAGACGATCAAGAACCCTTTAGCACCATTGGCACCATCTCACAGCCCATTTCTGATACCTGGTACCCCTTTAGCCAGTCTTGATCCAGTTACCAGCTGTCCACTGCCTGGTGTGAATCCCTCCACCACAGTCACTAGCGGCATATCACCAACAGCCTGCTGCCTGTGTTCTTCAGCTGCAGAACCTCTCACTGGTCCGCCACAGTGGTCACCGTCCCATAGGTCATCTCCTCTGCTTCTCTATCTCAAACTGAGAGGGGTTGGGGAAAAGGAGAGAGAGATGTTTTCTCAATTTTCTGGTGCCCTGCACCACTTCACTGCTTCCCTGGAATCTGCCTCAGCTTGAGGCTACTGCTGATCATGGGCGCCGCCATCTTGGGCGCAGACACCATGATCTTAGAATTTGTAAATAAATGTCCACTTACAGGCAGTTTAAAGCCTGTACAGAGCTGATGGCAGTCAGACTGGGCAATTGGATCCTGCCAGAGCACTGTCTCTGCTCTCCACAGGTCAGCATTAGTAGCAGCCCTGATATTATAGCATCTCTGGCAGCACTGCAATTCTTTCCTTCTGATTGTCACAGGTCAGGTCATTGGAGATATTTATTCCTAAGAACTTGAAGCTAGGCAACATAAATGGTCACTGATATAAAATCTATGGACATTGCAATGATAAGAGACACCAATCACTGTTTAATTTTTCTTCAGTTAAAGTTTCCCAAACACATTCTCCAGAATATTTTCAATGTTAATTTATCTTGCATTCCCAGTCTGATAACACTTGGGTTTGTGAATGAGAATATTGTGGTGTGCTGAGATAGCAGCAAGGACAAACTCCGAAAAGACTGCACAACAGGCTTTATTCTGAACACCAGTTTGTGCCTTGATGGTTCCCCATGTGACTGGATTAGGAGGGCTCAAGCCTTCATTCAGGCCAGTTGATTGACAGCCGGCCAGATGGAGTCAGCCACTAAGGTGGTCTTCCTGCAGGTCTCCCCCCTGCAGGAGGCTGGTGGTCGTATTACCACAAATATAAGGAAAGTGTTCCAGTGACTGCATTCATTGTGGAGGTACAAAAATCAATATTTTACTGCAGGTCCTAAACATTTTTGCAACAGATTGGATTCTCTGGTTGATACCTGATCGACTGCTAAGTTCTCTTCAACTGGGATGAATGATTAATCTTTGGAAAAGAATATATTTTGGACTTCAATTAGTATTTATCTTTTAATTGAAGACCTATTAAAAAGTAATTACTAATGATTAATTGGATCACTAACAAACATATTCCTCATGTAATTGTTTGTATACATCTGTGACTTGCAAATTAAGTACATTCAATCAATCTGGCTTTGAGACCTATGCAGCATTTATTAGTTTGATCTGACATTTGCTGAGCTCTAGGGCAAGGCTGATCTCCAGGTAAGGACCAGAATTTGTTTTTCTGTGGATTTTATTTGTCATTTTCATTCTTTCCCAACTTGTTTCCATTAAATGTTTCTTGATTCCTTTATTCAAGTTAGATCCCTATTCATTTCTATGGTGATCACCTTTGCTAAATTGCCTGCATTTTGTCTAAAACCTACTAATTTTCAATATCCCCCATTTGTTCCTTTTTACACAATCACTTTCACTACAACTTAAAACCAATTAGTTTAATCAGCCTTACGCGCTCCCTGGTCAGGGATGATATAGTGAAGTATTCTCAGTGGGGATTTAGAAAATTACTTCGCATATTGCGAACAGACCACAGTTGCTCTAATTAACTCTTAAAATGGCAGTTAGAAAATGAATGCAAGTAACTTGTACAAAAAAAAATTTGGTGAAAGCAATTTGATCCACTGCAATTTGTCTCTTCTCTCTTTGGCTTGGCTTCACGGATGAAGATTTATGGAGGGGTAAAAGTCCACGTCAGCTGCAGGCTCGTTTGTGGCTGACAAGTCCGATGCGGGACAGGCAGACACGGTTGCAGGGGAAAATTGGTTGGTTGGGGTTGGGTGTTGGGTTTTTCCTCCTTTGTCTTTTGTCAGTGAGGTGGGCTCTGCGGTCTTCTTCAAAGGAGGTTGCTTCCCGCTGAACTGTGAGGTGCCAAGATGCACGGTTTGAGGCGATATCAGCCCACTGGCAGTGGTCAATGTGGCAGGCACCAAGAGATTTCTTTAGGCAGTCCTTGTACCTCTTCTTTGGTGCACTTCTGACACGATGGCCAGTAGAGAGCTTGCCATATAACACGATCTTGGGAAGGCGATAGTCCTCCATTCTGGAGACGTGACCTACCCAGCGCAGTTGGATCTTTAACAGCGTGGATTCAATGCTGTCGGCCTCTGCCATCTCGAGTACTTCGATGTTAGGGATGAAGTCGCTCCAATGAATGTTGAGGATGGAGCGGAGACAACGCTGGTGGATGCGTTCTAGGAGCCGTAGGTGATGCCTGTAGAGGACCCATGATTTGGAGCTGAACAGGAGTGTGGGTATGACAACGGCTCTGTATACGCTCATCTTTGTGAGGTTTTTCAGTTGGTTGTTTTTCCAGACTCTTTTGTGTAGTCTTCCAAAGGCGCTATTTGCCTTGGCGAGTCTGTTGTCTATCTTGTTGTAGATCCTTGCATCTGATGAAATGGTGCAGTGCAAATACTAGAGCGCCTCGGATGCCCCCCAAAGTTCCTAAACATGGTTATCCAACTGCACAAAAACCAACAAGGTCGGGTCAGATACAGCAATGAGGTTTCTGAACCCTTCTCCATTAACAATGGCCTGAAGCAAGGCTGCGTTCTCGCACCAAACCTCTTTTCAATCTTCTTCAGCATGATGCTGAACCAAGCCATGAAAGACCTCAACAATGAAGACGCTGTTTACATCCGGTACCGGTACCGCACGGATGGCAGTCTCTTCAATCTGAGGCGCCTGCAAGCTCACACCAAGACACAAGAGCAACTTGTCCATGAACTACTCTTTGCAGATGCTGCCGCTTTAGTTGCCCATTCAGAGCCAGCTCTTCAGTGCTTGACGTCCTGTTTTGCGAAAACTGCCAAAATGTTTGGCCTGGAAGTCAGCCTGAAGAAAACTGAAGTCCTTCATCAGCCAGCTTTGCACCATGACTACCAGCCCCCCCCCCCACATCTCCATCGGGCAATTTGTCTACTGACCAAAAATGCCAGCTCTTCACTCAGCCCTGGAATACTGGGGCGCAAAGGTCACCAATGTTAGACAGAGATGAACAAAAAATCTGCAGATGCTGGACAACTGGAACAATCCACAAGTGCTGAAGGAATACATTGGATTAGATTTCCCAATGAAGTGCTCTAGCCTGAAATAATGGTTCTTTTTTTTCTATAGATGCTGCCTGGCCTGCTGAGTTCCTCCAACACTTTGTGTACCTAGGTGAGACTACTGTTCATAGATTTATAGTCCTGCCTTCAGACCAATTTTTCTTAGCAAACTCATTCCCAAACTTCAGGATCTAGGCCTCTGTGCCCTCCTTTCCAACTGAGTCCTTGCCTTTCTGTCTAACAGACTGCAATTATTGAAGATCAGTAACAACTTCATTATCACACACTCCTCAATGATGTGTACTCAATTCCCTCAATATATTTGCTATATACCCATGAGTGTACAGCTAAATATTGTTCTAGTGCCACCTTCAAGTTTGCTGATGACACCACAGTAGTGGGCTTAGTATCAAATAACAAAGATGGAATATAGGAAAGGGTTTGAAACTAGTAGCATGATACCAACAACCTCTCTTCAGAAGAGTGGGCAGTGATAGCACCCCTGTGCACAATATGGTAATGAATTTAAAATAATACCTGGCCCCAGGTTTTTGGGAACAAATACCTCCAAAGGCCTAACTTGGGATAAATGCATTGATACAACAGTTAAGAAAGCACATCTCTTCTTTCTTGGAAGATGAAAAAAGTATGGTATGTATCCCTTGTTTCCACCCCCCCAACAACTTCTACAGATGTACCATTGAACGTGTACTTGCTGTCTGCATCACAGTATTGTACAGGTGCTCATTGACTCAAGATCAGAATCTACAGAAGGTAATGAATGCACCTCAGAACATAATGTAAACTTCCTTCCCTTCTATGAACTCCATTTACATCTGCTGCCTAGAAAAGGAAGACATCAAAAGATCCATCACACTTCAGATACACTCATTTCCCCCTCCTCCCATTGGGGAAATGACTAAAGAGTGTGGAATTTATGTACCAATCATCTTTAAAAAGTCTTGTTTCTGCAGCTATCTGGCTCCTGAATGAACTCCATAATGCTGCACTGCTTGGTGTTAATTAATCCTCATTTTTATTTTGCTCCCATGTATCATAATTGTGCTGTTCACACTGGTGTATGAATGTTAGAGATAACCAGTTCATCTGCTTGAAGAGAACCTTTTTTACTATAGTCTTTGACAAATAATCTTAAATGGCTTAGAACACACATGTCAAACTCTGGCCCGCGGGCCAAATTTGACCCGTGATATAATTATATTTGGCCCGCAAGATCATATTAAATATATATTAGAGTTGGCCGACTGGCCGCCGCGCCAGTATAGCGCATGCACACTGAAGGTGAAAATGAAGACGCCGGAGGTGTGGAGGGATCTCAGAGTCCCGAATCCCGGGGATTGGAGTGCCGCACTCAGCCCGCCCGACTCCCGGACACACAGACGCGGCTGGAGTGGGGACCATCCTCGCTGGGTCTGCGCTTCAGCGGCAACGCTGGACCGAATGTCTCGTTGGCGATCCCTTCCCCCTCGCTCCGTGCGTGGCGGACCCTGCCTCCCGCTCCTTTTGTTGGAGATGAGCCCGGCGCCGTGAGATTGCAGTTTAATCCCTCTCCAACCATAGGAGGGGGGTGGGAGCAACGCGCTCTTCTCAGCCAATTCCTCCACTGTCCCGGACGCCGGCGTTTCAACGGGGGGTTCGGGTGCCTTCGTCAGGCGACCGACCTGTTGGTCCAAGACAAGGGGAGAGTGTACAAACTCCACACAGACAGCACCTGAACTCGGGTGAACGTGGAGCTGTGACCCCACATTCCACATCAGGACCGTGTGTAAGATTGGGAGCAGTGAGACGGAAGCTTATTTTGTTCCTGTGATTTAAGCCTTTCTTGGGGTGGGGGTCCTTTTCTGTCCAATTGCCTAACAATTAACCTAATCCGATGTGGAGTTACCACAATACAACAGTTCTCAGCCTTTTTCTTTCCACTCGCGTCCCTGTGCTCTGTGATTAGTAAGGGATTGCTTAAGGTGGTCTGTGGGTGGGAAGAAAAAGTTTGAAGACCACTGCTTTAATCATCCCTCATTGACTCGTCATGTGCACGGTTTCAGAACGCTAAAGGAAATGGGCCAATGACAATTTTTCTCAAGCAAAATATTTCAGTAACAATTGGGTCTAGAGCAGTGATTCTCACCCTTTCCTTCCCACTCACATCCCACCTTAAGCAATCCCTTACTAATTACAGAGTTCCGATGGCATAGGGCACACATGTAAAACTCTGGTCCACGGGCCAAATTTGGCCCCCGATATAATTATATTTGGCCCGCAAGATCATTTCAAAAATGTATTAGAGGTGGCCCGCTGGCCGCCGTGCCAGTATAGCGCATGCACAGTAATACAACAAATCCCAGAATGCATTGGCGTCAGCCTGCTAATCGCCCCCACCTCCTCTGTTTACGTTGCAGGGTCTCACCATGGACTCTGGTTTTGGGGCCTGGCCGGTGTCAGGGGAAGCCAAGGCCGCTTCCCAGTGCCTGGAACTGGAGTCCTCGGGCCTGACCTCGCCAGGGCCATTGCCCACACCCCCTCCCTGCTGCAGGCCGATCCGCGACTCACGGTGACAGGGCCGATGATCCGCCAAGATGCCGCCCTGCAACGAGAGCCGATGCCCCCGCACTGTCGTTGTCCAACCCGATCGCCCGCAAACCCCCGCCCTCCCGCACACAGGCCTGAGTAAGTATTATGAACTTTAATCTCAGGATAAAACGATCTTCCAATAGTTTCATGTCACAGTGATAAATATATTCCTGGTTAAAAATGGTCCTGCACCTGGATACAAGCTCATTAGGCAGAAAACTTGAAAAGTGTGTAAATCAAAGGATATCTGTACCAATGGAAAAGGGGCATGACAAATAACCCTGCTAGAGTTCATGCCCACAATCAGTCACCTATTTGATTGTTTCAGGAATCATGTTATTCTCCCACATTCTCAATAGCCCTCAGATTTTACTATTCGACAGCACACTAGCAACATTTGACAAATCCTCTATAGAGAAATATTATTTATTGAATATTTTATTTCTCATTTGTTAATGCTTCTGGAAAGAGTTTATCCAAAACTATTATTAAACATTTATTTTAATAAGAAAAAGTTTAACATTACATATGTTGAAAGAAGAGAAAACATGCAGATGTTGTTGAAAATTTTCAATAAATATTTAGTTCGGCCCTCAACTTAGTCCAAGTTTTTAATTTTGGCCCTCCGTGAATTTGAGTTTGACACCCCTGGCTTAGAATGTAAAATTAAAGTGACCTTCTCTATTCTTTACATGCACGTGGCGTGGCATCTTCAGCTAAGGGGCAGGTGCACAATTAAATGGGAGCACAGAAAAGCAAATTGTAGCTTAGTTTAAAAAGAAATTGCTAATATTTCTGCTATGGAAAAAATATTGCACTTCATGAGATAGCTATACTTGGCAGTGGATGTGAACTTGGTGCACTTTTAACAATTTTTGTTGATAATTACTTGTTTGAAAATTAAAGGTAATGAGATTTATTCTTTCAGATTTTAAATTTTTAGCAGGCATTTTGAAATGTTTCTGACTTCCTTCTACATGTCTCACTTTAAGTTCATTATTTATTTTCTGGTTTATTAGGAGACACCTGTTAATTTCTTTGTTGAATCAGGCCTTTTCCTTGGCAATTATGAACCTACATATTCAGCAACATCAGAAGATAATTTCACTTTATCTGAAGGCAGATGTCCTAAAAAGTCAGTTCAAATTCATTGGATTATGTTTGTACAATCAGATGACAATGAAACAGTGTTGTCCAGTTCTCAGTGCAAACTGTGAAGGTATACAACCTGACATAATGCACATACAGACAAACGATACACATGCAGGACGTATATAAATAAATATTGTTTCATAAATGTGAGATTCTGAGGATTGGTGTGAGCAGTTCCTTTGGTTGTTCAGCATACTTCCCTTGGGAATAAGTTGTTCCTCCGACTGGTGGTTTTGGCTTGGATATCCCTTGTCTCTTCCCTGATGGGAGCAGCTGAAATCTGCTATATGTAGGGTGGAAGGGGTCCACCAGGATTTTGTGCCCTCTTCAGACAATGACCCATATAGATCACATTGATTTTTTTTTTTGAGGGGTGGCAGTCAGTTGGGGGCGGTGGGGGGGAGAAGGAGAGGGAGCGGGAGAGGGAGCGGGAGAGGGAGCGGGAGAGGGAGCGGGAGAGGGAGCGGGAGAGGGAGCGGGAGAGGGAGCGGGAGAGGGAGCGGGAGAGGGAGCGGGAGAGGGAGCGGGAGAGGGAGCGGGAGAGGGAGCGGGAGAGGGAGCGGGAGAGGGAGCGGGAGAGGGAGCGGGAGAGGGAGCGGGAGAGGGAGCGGGAGAGGGAGCGGGAGAGGGAGCGGGAGAGGGAGCGGGAGAGGGAGCGGGAGAGGGAGCGGGAGAGGGAGCGGGAGAGGGAGCGGGAGAGGGAGCGGGAGAGGGAGCGGGAGAGGGAGCGGGAGAGGGAGCGGGAGAGGGAGCGGGAGAGGGAGCGGGAGAGGGAGCGGGAGAGGGAGCGGGAGAGGGAGCGGGAGAGGGAGCGGGAGAGGGAGCGGGAGAGGGAGCGGGAGAGGGAGCGGGAGAGGGAGCGGGAGAGGGAGCGGGAGAGGGAGCGGGAGAGGGAGCGGGAGAGGGAGCGGGAGAGGGAGCGGGAGAGGGAGCGGGAGAGGGAGCGGGAGAGGGAGCGGGAGAGGGAGCGGGAGAGGGAGCGGGAGAGGGAGCGGGAGAGGGAGCGGGAGAGGGAGCGGGAGAGGGAGCGGGAGAGGGAGCGGGAGCGGGAGCGGGAGCGGGAGCGGGAGCGGGAGCGGGAGCGGGAGCGGGAGCGGGAGCGGGAGCGGGAGCGGGAGCGGGAGCGGGAGAGGGAGCGGGAGAGGGAGCGGGAGAGGGAGCGGGAGAGGGAGCGGGAGAGGGAGCGGGAGAGGGAGCGGGAGAGGGTCCAGTGATCCACTCTGTCACACTTGTGGTCCTGTGTAGAGCTCGTCGAAAGAACCAAAGACTTGTTGATCCAAACCAAGGCTTTTATTAGCAAAAGACCGGAGCTCTTCACAGGTGGCCGACCAGTCCGGAATGATCCGACCTGGCTAGGGACACAACCCTTTAAGGCCCAAACAATAGGTGTGGCTTAGCTCTCAGCCAATCGCTGTAAGCACAGTCTAGATACAGTAACTATATACACTATGTACATTGGTGATAGATCTGTACTATCACATCCTGTGGATTGACCAATCCATTTCTTTGCAGCAGCCATACTATACTGATGCAGTTAGCTAGAATATGTTATCTTAACAAGCCATTCATTAATAAAGAACTACCATGATATTGGGGCATTTTGGAAGATCTTCATTTTATAAATGACTGGGTTGGTCTTCTGTGAAAATTGAACTTGAAATAGATATAATGTTCCAATAAGACCACTTTTTGAGAAGGGGAGGCAACCATTTTGTTTTATGGTGATATCTTTGATATAACAATCTTGATAAAGAAAATGAAGGCCTTCAAGTTCAAGTTGAAATTTGTTTATTTATCATCCGATTGTACCAATACAACCAGACGAAACAGCATTCTCTGGTTCATGATGCACAGCATTGCAAATACACATACAGACAAATGATGCATGTACACTGAACATATATACAAACATTAAAATAAATATTATTAATAAATAGCAGAGTCATGGGGAGTTGTTAGCAATTCATTCAACAGCTTCACTGCCAAAGGGAAGAAGTTGTTCCTCAGGCTTGTGGTTCTGGCTCTAATACTGCTGTATCTCTTTCTCAACAACAGTAGCTGGAAGGTGCTGTGTGCAGGATGGTAGGTATCCACACAGATTTTGCAAGCCTTCTTTAAACAATAATCTGGTAAATCATCTCATGGGTGAGGTAGGGAAACCCCAGTGCTCCTCCCTGCCACTATTATGGTCCTGTGGAGCTCCAATGCTCTGGAACAACCATACCACACTATGATTGCATCCAGCCAGCACACTCTTGATAGAGTTCCTGTAGAATGCTACATGAGCTATTAATGTGTAGAGGAGGATGGTCATCCTTGGTCCTCCTGAAGCCCATAGTCATCATCTTTTACTTTTCCATGTTGAAAATCAGGTTGTTATTCTTCTAGCATTTCATGAAGTTTTCCACCTCTTCTCCGTCGTATGGCTCATCATTGTTGGTGCTGATGAGGCCAACCACTGTTGTGTCATCTGCAAACTTGACTCTGTTGGAGCTGAAAATGGCGATGCAGTTGTGAGTCCATAATGTGAAAAGAGCGGGCTGAGACTATAGCATGGGGTGTGCCAGTAATGAGCAGGATGGTGCACATCCTGCTGCTGACAACCAAGACAGACTGTGATCTTTCTGTTGTGAAGCCCACATTCTAATTACAGAGAGGAATGTTGAGTCCTATTGAGGACAGTCTCTTGGGGTCCTATTGTATTAAACACTGAGCTGAAGTCAATGATGGATGAGACTTCATTCTCTAGGTTGATCAGAGTGGAGCGACAAGGCTATAGCATTGTTAGTGGAATGGTTCCATCTGTAGGTGAGTTGAAATGGGTTCAGTATCTCTGGCAGAGTTCAATCATCAGATGCTCAAAGCATTTTATAATGATGGAGGTCAGTGCCACTGGGTGGTAGTTGTTGAGGTACATTACTGTCACCCTCTTGGGTACTGGGATGATGGCTGCTTCCTTGAAACCCTTGAGGACAATGAATTGCTGCAAGAATGTGTCCAAGATCTCTGTAAATACTTCCATCAGTGGTCTACACAGCCTTTCAGTACAGGTACACGATCCTTTGTCTGGAACCCTTGGGGGGACAGTGTGTTCCGAATTTTGGATTTTTCTGGATTTCGGAAAGCCCACCCGAATTGTTTGGCCACCTTCCCTGACCGCCAGTCCCCACTTGCTGGATTTTGGAGCTTTCTGGATTTTAGATGTCCGAATAAAGGATTGTGTACCTGTAGCTGGCTGGGTATGTTGTCTGGTCCTGCTACCTTGTGTGGGTTTACCCTGGATAGGATTCTCATCACCTTGACCACAGCAATCCAATAGACCTGTTCTTCACAGAGAAATAGAGCTTTCTTTGACATCGGCCTGTTTTTTATGTCGAACTATACGTAGATGTTCAATCTGTCTGGAAAGGAATTATCATTGTTGTTGATTTGCAAGGTTGTCTTTTGATCTGTTATTGTTTTGATACTTTGCCGGGCTTGAAAACCTGGCTGAAACCAAAAGTGCAACTGAGATATATTTGTATTTGGCAAACTAAATATTTATTGCTCATCTCTAAACATCTAATAAGAATGTAGTGATGAACCAACTTTTTGAACTAATCCATCTAATAATATGTCTAGTTTGCGGTTAATTGCTGGTAGACAACATTTCTAGGGTGAAGTGCAATACACAAATTTGCTGAGAAACCAAGCAGGCCATGTAGCATTCATAGGAATTAAAGGGTAACCAATGTTTCAGATCTGGGTCCATCATCTACAATTTCTGGCATCAAAATAATTATTCCAGACAAGAATTTTATGCTCCAAATTTTTAAAAAAACATGCTTTTTTTATAAAAAAAAATTGTAACTGCAAAAGCAAAATTAAGGTTTTAATTTCCTCTTATTTTCTTCTAGGTTCCATCTTTATTCTACTTTACTTTGAACTTGAATTGATGTTGAATTTACACTTCCTTCTCAGTTCCTGCAATAACAGCACACTATTTCAGTCTAATTGGTAAACCATGTTCCTTAAAAAAAAATGCTGGAAGCACTCAGAGATCAAGCAGTGTCTGTGGTGAAAGAAACCAAGTGAATCTTTCAAATCAATAATCCTTCATCAGAAGTGGAAAAGTGAGAATGCAACCATGTCTTAAGTTGCAGAAGGAGTAGGAGATGTGGAAGGAATAAGATAAATGTCTACATTAGGATGGAGGCTAGATTTAGTGACAACAAAATGCTGCTCCTTGAGCTTGCTAATTTTTTTAATGTAACAGTGCAGGAAGCCAAAGACAGAGTTAGAAGTGAGAAGATGAATTAAAGTGAGGGATTAGCACTCAGAATGAGCACTGCAGAATTTTGCAAAATGTCTTCCCTTATGATAACATTTTTCAAAGAGGCCTGCATTTAATTTTACCACTGTGGCTTGAATTGTTCTCTTGAGTCCTGGAATGAATAATTTCTCTCATTGAGATGCTATTGGCTCACATGCTCAACAATCTATCTAGCTAAACACTTAAGAACCTAAATATGCAGACGCAAGTGCAACAAATTTAAAATTCTTGTCAGATGCCTTGCAATGGCAGAATCTGGCCCTTCACAGGTTGCATGTGTTACAGTTCATTTTCCAAAATGCAATCTTTATTATAATTAAGCTCACAGAACAATGACAAAAGCATTGGTAGAAGCAAATCATGAGGCAATTAGTTTTGGTTGAAGAGAAATGTGTACACAGCATAATGTACAATATTTGTCAAAATGCTTTGTGACGTGTGGGTGAGATTGATACAAAAAACAATGTCCTTAAATCATTACATCTTAATCAAAGGAAAGCACATCGCATCAAGCTAGCTTTCCAAATTAGATGTTCCCAATTTTTGCTAATAGTTACAGCTGTGAGAAAAACTTTGTACTAGCTTCCAGAGTTGAAAGATTGCTCATAGTTCTAAACAAGGTAAAGATATAAAATAATAGATAGTTTGTGGTTTGAAAGCATAGATAGGGGCCTGTCCCGCATCGGACTTGTCAGCCACAAACGAGCCTGCAGCTGACGTGGACTTTTTTACCCCCTCCATAAATCTTCGTCCGCGAAGCCAAGCCAAAGAAAAAAGAAAAAAAATAATCCAATCACTGCTTCTACCATCATCAGGGCGATCCCAGCAATCCAGTAGTGAAATAGTCAATCATTCCACACATCTTAAAACCTTCCTCCATATAATTTGTCAATTTTTTGGGATAAATTAATTCTTGAAAGGCTATCATTGTTGGTCTTGCAGAGTAATCAGGATTAGACAAAAAAGACAAATAACATTTTCAACAGTAAATGTCATTCCATTAAGGACATGCCAAATTACATCAAAGTTATTAAATGAGCATCAAAACAAATTGGATGCTAACTGCATCTTTATGCAAGTGTTGTCCACAGCTGTTATCCAAGTATTGGGTAATATAATACTATGTTATATGCTTGTAACACACAGGGGTGGAGTACTGTCAGAGTACCACTCCAGGCACCTCATGGGGTCACTCCAGCACCTCTTTTTCACCATTTTTGGTGAGCTTTGGCACCTAAAAAATTAGCGCTGCACCACTGGTAATACAATGCATTGTTATTTTAGAGTTTTACCTCTGTTGCATCAATATATTATGTATCTTCACGCTCACATGTTTCCCTCTGTAAGTGCCAGGGTTAGTTTCCATAATACATTAATACTCTCAGCATATCCTAGTAGAATGTTTTTAATCATTCAATACAATGTAGAATTCCAGGCAATCAGAGTTTTGCAAAGGTAACAAATGTTTGTTTTGAGGTCAAACTCCAATAATTTATTGGTCAAGCCAATATTATTTTCAGAAATAAAAGCAGTAAATTATTGTTCAACTTGCTGCATATATTTCCATATCCATGCAGAGGAAAAAAAAGTTGACATTTACAGGTTGATGGTCAATTCTGAAGAATCCACAGGAGCATAAGTGAGTCAGAGAGGATCACTTGAGTCTCCCTCAGCCCCATCATCATGATCTCCTGGGATCATTGTCTCAAGAGGACATGCAAAATCATTGAGGACTCCTTCCACCCCACACACGGCAACTTTTAGCTGTTCCTTTTGGAAAAGAGATACAGGAGTATCACAGCCAGTACCACCAGGCTGAGAAACCGTTTCTTCCCACAGGCAGTGAGAATGCTGGATGAACAAAGGAACTGCTCACACTCTCATATTCATGAATTCTTGTCCTGCATTTGTATGGTTTGTCTGCATGTGTTATGTCTGGTATGTATCTGCAAGATTCACAGAGGACCAGAAAACCCTTGTTCGTCAGGTTGTACCTGTGCAATCAGATGATAATAAACTTGACTTGATGAAATATCATTAATCTAGAAGTAAACTCCATTTCTCTCTCCATAGATGCCCCATGACCTGCTGAGTTTTTTGTGTATTTATTGTTTTTAATTCAGATTTACTGGATCTGCAGCTTTTTCTTGTGTGGGTAAAGCAATGTGATTGGCAGCAAGTAGAGAGTTGGAATACAGGCATCTTCTGGTTGGCTTCCAGTGCTAGTGGTGTTCCACAAGAGTCAGTGTAGGGGCTGTTTCTTTTTATGTTGTATATTAATGATTTGGATTGTATAATGAATGGCTTTGTGGCCATGTTTGCAGATGATACAAAGGTAAGTGGAGGAGCAGGAAATGTTTAGGTTAACAGGCTGCAGAATGTCTTAGACAAATTGGGAGAATTAGCAGAGAAGTGGCAAATTAAGTATAATGTTGGAAAGTGTACAGACATTGACTTTGGAAGAAAAAATAAATGGGCAGACTATTTTCAAAATGGGGAAAACATGGAAAATACCCAGAGGCCTGGGAGTCCTCATGCAGGATATCCTGAAGGTAAACTTGCATGTTGATGAAAGAAGGCAAATGCAACCCTGGCATTCCTGTCAAGAGGAAAAGAATACAAGAGCAGGGATGTGCTGTTGACACTTTCTAAGGCACTACTGAGACCTCACTTGGAGTACTGTGAGCAGTTTTGACTCCTCATTTAGAATCAGTGTGCTGACACTGAAGAAGGTTCAGAGGAGGTTCACAAGGATAATTCCAGGAATGAAAGGATTATTGTATGAGGGCTTTGGCAACACTTGGCCTGTATTGATTGGAATTTAGGAGAATGAGGGGGGAATCTCATTGAAACATTTCACATGTTGAAAGGCATGGACAGAGTAGATGTAGAAAGATTGCTCCCTATGGTGGGAGAGACCAGGACAACTTCATAACTGAAGGACTCTGCTTAGAGCAGAGATGCATATAGGAATTTCTTTAGCTAGAGCATGTTAAATCTGTGGAATTTATTACTATAGATGGTTGTGGAGACCAGGTCATTGGGTGTATTTAAGACAGTGATTGATGTTTTTAATTAACCAGGACATCAAAGGTTATGGGAGAAAGCCAGGCTGTGTTGGAAAATATATCATATGATTAAATAAGTATATAAAAAAATGAGAAATAGAAGCAAGAGAAGGCCATCTGGCTCATTTAACCTGTTCTGCTATTTATGTGTTCATGGTTGATCTGATGATGGTTACATCTCCACCTACCCTGTACCTGTTTTATTTCCCCCCTCCTCCCCCCCCCCCCCATATCCCTTAATTCCTCTAATTTGTTATCTTAAATATATTCATTGAGGTCGCCTCCACTGGTTCCATGGGCAGCAAATTTCATACATTCACCACCCTCTGGGAAAAGCAGTTCTTGCCCATCTCTATCCTAAATCTATTACCCTTGAAGTTATGTCCCCTATTTCTAGTCTCCTCCACCAATGGGAACAACTTGCCTACCTCTCTTATCTATGCCTTTCATTATTTTTGTTTCTATGAGATCCCCTTTCATTCTTCTAAAATCAAGTGAGTATAGCCCCAGATGATTCTATCTCTATTCAGAGGCTAAGCCCCTCATCTTTGAAATCAATCTGGTGAACCTCCCCTGGACTGCCTCCAAAGCCAGTACATTCTTCCTCAAGTTAGGGAGACCAGAACTGCATGCAGAACTCCAGATGTGGACTCACCAGTATTTTGTACAGTTGCAGCATAACCTCCCTGCTCCTAAATTCAATCTCTCTAGCCCTGAAGACCAACATTCCATTTTTCTTCTCCATAGCCTGTTGCACCTGCAAAACAACCATTTTATGAATCCTGCACAAGCACTTCCAATGCTGGTGCCAATTTCCTATGAATTGGAACCCACATCTCCCACACCAATCCTTAAGCCACACATTTAAATTTCAAATCTCCTGGACTGTGCCAATTTGCACATGGCTCAGCTAGCAATCCAGAGAGTACTACCTTTTAGTTCTGCTTTGTAATTTGGCACCTAGCTCCTCAAATTCCCTTAGGAGAACCTCTTTCATGTTTCTACCTACATCATTGGTACCCACATGGACAATGGCAACTGGATCTTTCCCCTCGCACTGCAAATTCCTCTGCAGGTCAGATAAGATGTCCCGAGCCCACGCACCAGGCAGGCAAAATGGCCTGTGGAATGCTCCATCCCTGCAACAAAGAACTTTGTTTATTTCCCTAACTTTTCTATCCCGAATGCTACTAACATTTTTCTTCTCTTCTCCCTCTTGAATGGCCCCCTGAACAACAATGCCACAGTTAGGTTGCTCATCATTCCCCCACTGTTATTCACACTAGGAGTAAGAATCTCAGACGTCTCAAGTTCAAGGGCTGAGGCTCCTCCAGCACTGTCTCTTGGATCCCTCTACCTGCCTCACTTGCAGTCACCCCTCGTCCCTGACCACAGGTCAATTCAATGAACTGAATAGACTATTTCTGCTCTTATGGTCATATGGTTAATATTTTAATGACTATTCTTTGCCAAACGGAACAAAACCATTATGTTTCTGATCTTTCCTGAACAAATAGAAATCAGTATGGATTTTCATTGTTTTGAAATTGCTGTAGTGATGGTTTAGAAACGTCATCAACTACAAAAATGAGGAATTGATAGGAGTTATAGCAATAAGGAATTTCATGTCTTAAAGCATTTGCCTCTGCATAATGAAAGTAATTCACAGGTAATCAAACCCTCAGAAACCTTTATTGCTCGAAGGTAAGGAAGTGCATTAGACTCTACAGAGTAATTGGAAACAGCAGGGAAGTCTCGTCTGGAAAATATCGGTGTTGAGGAAAGTGGGGAGAAATAACAAAAATCAGTTAAGACAATATTTCATGGCAGTGTTAAATAAATATCATACATCTTTAAGTTAACTTTGGCTTTGAGGCAAATGTTTGTTTGCCTGACATTGTGTAGGAGGTAGGCTTCAGAAAGTTGGGAAAGTATAGTGCAATTTTACATTCAACTTGTTAAATAAACAAGCATCACCTAATTCTGTTTTTTAAACAAAAACAAGTTGTCATTGTACATGAGAAGCCTTTATTTAGTGTTAAATGTCAACTTGTACTGGGAATAGTGAAAATGCAAATTGGTACCATAATGCACGCTGCTGTACTTGTTCATTAAATATCTCCCTTGCATTCCTTATTATCTCTCAGTGGTAGTGCCTTTGGCTCAGAATTAAAAAGCTGCAGATTCAAGCCTTAGTTCAGGTACTTAGCATATCATTGCAGTACTATGCAAAGGCTTTGTTGATGGAAGGGTTATGCTTTTGAAGTAGTAAAGTGAGGCTACCATTTTCTATCTGGTTGGAAGCAAAACATTTCAAAACATTTCAAATTTCAAATCTCCTGGACTGAAGCAGAATAGGGAATTTTGGTATCTTGATCAACATTCTTCTTTGTACAACTGGTTTTGCAATCAATTTTTCTTCATTTTATATCTTTTTATACTTTGTGGGATTTAGCTATGTGTCATGTGGCTGATCTTTTAAATTACAAAACAATCCCTGCCTAGTATTTAGTGAAGCACTGTGGGGCAATTCAGTAATATGAACAATGTTCTGAAAATGCAAATTTAAAAACCTGCAAAATCAAAAATATAGCAGATTATAGAAATTAAAATAGAATTTAAAAATTCTGCAAATACTCAGCAGGCCATCCAGCATGTTAGGGGAAGAAACAGGTTATAAGTATCTATCAAAATTAAAGTTTGAATCAAAAGTATGCTGCCTGGAATTCATCTCTGGTGGGCAGTGCTAAACTGTATGAGAGAGAGATAGCAAGTTCTTCTTGACATTCATGAGACTGACATTAAAGCATATGACCACTGCTGTACCAAATGTTTAGGATGACAGACAAGCCATGAAATTCCAGGTGCAAGTATTTAACTTCTAATACTTACATTCATTTGAAAGCTTCAAAGTTTTGCTTTCATCCCATCTGTAAATTCCATCAACTACATATGTTAAGAGAATACATGCAACAAATATCTCCACCATTTGCCAAAAGAACACTTGTTTTTACTTGTTCTCATGAAGTGTTTTTGAACTTAAACATTAACTCTAATTCTCATTCGTTGACCTGCTAAGGGTTTCCAGCAATTTGTGCTTTTGTTTATTTCAGCATTCAGCAACTTAGTTTAGATTGCACCTATTTTCTCAGTTCACGTACATTATCAGTTTCATTTTTCTTCACAATGAAATTAAAACATAATTTCATGCCAATATTTGCATGTACTTTATTTTTTCCTTTAAAAATATTTTTGTTGATGTTTTATAATAAACAATTGAACGGTACAATTCGACAATGTGCTACAAGATTCAGGAAAAAAATGTTAAAAATAAAACATTTTACAACCTAATAAGGAAATCCAGAGCACATTCATAACAATAAATATGATTTAACAACAAAATGAAAACCCAAAAACAAAAATGTCAAAACCCCATCCTCTAAGCAAGGTTAAAAGTTGACATGTATGAATCAATTGACACCAACTTGGAGAGGGACAACACAGGATCAACATTACAGAACAATCTCAAATATTAAGATAATGATAATAGTCTAATTTTTTTTGAACTTAACATTTGAATCCTTGATAGCATATTTTTTCTTTCTAGACTTAAACAATATCTCTTAGCCATTGTGCATGCGTAGGTGGAGTATTATCTTTCCATGTAATCAAAATTGCACATCTGGCTAACAATGACATAAAAGATAAAATTTGACCTTGAACTGAAGTCAGCAATACATCAACATCTTGAGGTAATCCAAAAAGAGGAATTCAGGACAAGGTTCCAATTTTAACTTCAGAATTACCCATAGCCTTTGGGGGGTGGGAAAAAATAATATCTTTCTCAAATTCTTCTAAGACCGAGCAGGTCCAGAACACATGAACTAAAGAAGCATCACCTGTTTTACATCTCTCACATAGAGAATTTATGTCTGAATAGAAATGAGACCATTTAACATTAGACATATGTGCTCTGTATGCCACTTTGAATTGCAGCAAACAATGCTGTGCACAAGAGGAAGTAATTTTAATCAAATTAAAAATGGAGTCCAAAACCTCAATGGAAAATTAAAGTTTCAAATCCTGCTACAAAGCATTCTTGATTTTAAACTGGGGAAGGGGGGGGGGGGGTACTCTTAGATCAGCCAAATTATCTTAAGAGATATTAAGCCTTTATGGGTAGATTATAGGTCAAAAGGGTACCAAGAACAGTCATCTGAAAAACAAGAATCTAAGATTGAACAAAGTGTCTAATTTGTAAATATCTTCAAAAATTTTTTGGGTAAATTAAATTTTACCATCAATTGCTTGAAAAATGCAAAATTGTTGCCAATTAAATATCTTAAAACATTTAATACCCGATCTGTGAAGGCAGTGTTTTGTAAAGAAAGTGATTGGATATAATAGGGTTGGGAAGAAAAAGAAACTCAAATTTAAAAAAAAAACCTTCTAAATCGTGCTCATATTCTCAGACTATGATTAATTATTATTATTAGATTCAGAAGTATACAGTCTTGAGTAAAATTCTCATAAGGTATCATTAGTTTCAGAATGATCTGTAATGTTCATATCTTCATCGATCTGAATTTTAGTAATTTACCTCTTAGCAGCCATTTCTTTCAATTGGTTGGCCAAAAGGATTATTTTTTTACCATGAATATAAAATTACTCAGAAGTTGCAGTTCAATGGGATAAGTAGAAAGATCAAATTTACTCTCAAGTTCAACTCTCTTTATATAATTCAGTTTTTAAACTTGTGCATACTGTAAGTAAATCTGTTTAATCAGATTAAATCTAATATTTCCTTATTAATCTTTATATTAGCTATATAAGAGATCATTTGTCCTCTAAGATGGTCTTTCATAGTGTCCCAGACAATCAAGTTGGAAAGTGTTAAAGAAGAATTTGTATTAAAGAAAAATGAAATTTGGTCATCAATAAATTTCAAAAAGTTATTATTTGAAAGTACAATAGAATTAAACTGCCAGTTACCTCTTTATAGAAAAGAGAGTCAGGAAAATTCAAAGACAAAATAATCGGAGCATGGTCAAATATCACTATTCCTTGATATTCACAAGATTTGGTGGATGCAATCAATTAATTACCTATTTTTTTAAGAAAATAATCAATCTGAGGGTAAGAACCGTGTGCACTAGAGAAAAATGAGTACTCTACTGTTAGGATGAAAAAAAGCCAAGCATCTGAAATACCAACATTTGTTAAAAATGAATGAATTACAGCAGCAGGTTTACTCAAAGTGGCAGGTTTCAGGGATGAATGGATCCAGAACAATATTTTGCCAACAGTTAAAATTTCCCCCAAATACCAGTGAGTAAAGTCTTAAATCTGGTCGGGCTGAAAAAATCTTTGAAAAAAATTCCAGATGATCTGTGTTAGGGGCATATTTCTTCTTTGGCTTGGCTTCGCGGACGAAGATTTATGGAGGGGGTAAAAGTCCACGTCTGCTGCAGGCTCGTTGGTGACTGGCAAGTCTGATGTGGGACAGGCAGGCACGGTTGCAGCGGTTGCAAGGGAAAATTGGGGGGTTGGGTGTTAGGTTTTTCCTCCTTTTGTCTTTTGTCAGTGAGGTGGGCTCTGCGGTCTTCTTCAAAGGAAGTTGCTGCCCACCGAACTGTGAGGCGCCAAGATGCACGGTTGGAGGCAATATCAGCCCACTGGCAGTGGTCAATGTGGCAGGCACCAAGAGATTTCTTTAACCAGTCCTTGTACCTCTTCTTTGGTGCACCTCTGCCTCGGTGGCCAGTGGAGAGCTCGCCATAGAACACGATCTTGGGCATATACATTAGCAAAAACTACCAGTTTATTCTTTCATGTAAACTATATAATAGATTCACCATATTTATCTGATTGAGTGTTATGATTTACAAAAGGATCATCTGGTTAATTAAAATAGAAACTCCCCTGACTTTGGTATCATAACAAGAATGAAAACATTATCTTTCCATTTTAGAAAAAAAAAGTCTGGCATTATCACAATTTCTGATATGATTCTCTTGAAGAAAAAAAAAATCCACCTTTAGATACCTGACATGAGCAAACACTCTTCTGTGTTTAATGGACAATTTAACCCTTTAATGTTCCAAGAGATAAATCTGGTTAGATTAATCCTGAATTAATGTTATGAAAACAAACCAGCACAGTTTGTCACCATTCTGCAAGTAGTCATCTTGAATCCAAACAGTACACAGCTTCTATAAACCATGAAGCCAAAACAACCTGACAAACTCTGCTCTTAAACCCAAACACCCACCACCCCATAAACCTCCCAGCACTGAAGTTCCTATTCAACACAGCTACAAGCTCAAAAAATGCATTTCAACTCCATATGCTTCTGCTGAATATCATGAAACCTCCATATTATAAAAAAAATTAATAATTTTCCCAGACAATGAAAATTTATATAAAAGAATATAACCAAAGTGAAAATTGGTTTGCTGCACAGAAACACAATACAAGTGCAGGTATAATGAATTTGTGTTCCCTTCACACTATCATCAGAAAAAAAAAATATACGCTGACATGTTAAATTCATCAAGACAGTGAGCATTCAAAATAATATCATTAATAGTTAAATAAAAACCTTTAAGAATATAAAGATCCACTTATTACTTTACAAACTCAATAAAACAAAGATCTAAAAACTACACTTGATTACTATAAGATTTTCTGCACTTAAAATAAACTATGCACCTATACATTATTCTAACATTGGCCTGATTTTCCCATGATCTCTTTATAGGTAGATCATTAAAGAAATCATGCAAAATAATTTTATAAATATATATTTATAATAAATCAAGATTACAGGAATTAAAACTTTCAAAGTAAATAATATTGTTTATGATATAATAATCTATGGGAATATATATATATATTTGCTTTTGGCTGAATTTGTAATTTTACTGATAATTATTTAATTTTATCTGTCAATCAGGACATATAATTGTATTGCCAGTTAATAGTTTGACGAACTTGACCACAGAATAAAACTTGGAGAAAAAACTGTGGCAAAAAATTGGGGCTCATTGGATGTCAATGGGAAGAGCATTTAAGTCCTGATATAATAGCTGAAGGCCTTTCTGCAGAAAGTCGTTTATGCTCGTGCTGACCAGCTTGAAATCTGAGACTGTGAATGCATTGCTTATCAGAGAGCTTCATTTAGACTGATTTTTAAAAAAAACTCTCTGGAAGGATGATGTTCTTGGATAGCCTGTGTTTTTTTTTTCTCGTGCACTCTGGCTTCCATCTCACAGTGAGGGGACTGCCATCATCATAATGTATCCTCTAGTTATGGAGCACTGGTAACAGTATCACCAGAATGGCTTCCACCTCATGATCACTTGACAAATAAATACTGGAGTGAATATTCCATATTACTTTGGCACGTTCTCGAGATTTTCATTACTTTGCATCACTACTAAAAGTAGAAAGTCAGGTCTGTCTTTTCAATGGCAAAAAAAACACAAGCATGACCATGGTTTCCCAATTCTCTGATAACTGTTCTATGACAATTGCAGTGTTGCATTTTCTGCTCAATAAATGTCAGTGTGGGAAGAGCAGTATGTTGAGAGAACAGCATATAGTTTGGCTCGCTTCTAATGCCAAGAAAATACCAGGTTCAAGAACAGGATTAGCACTGAAACGGAGTCTAGTTCAGATTTGCATCTTGTGCATTTTCACCCAGTAATGGTCTCTGCTGTCATTTACTCTGGGTAAAGTTGAAATGGGATTGCATGGTCCCTGAAAAACAATCAATACCTAGGCTAAGGTAGTATTGGCAGGAAGAAAGACAAATGTGGCTCGCAGTCCTTTTAACGATTTATCATGATTACAAAAATATTTATGCTGGAGCAACTTTTAAAAGTTATGACCTGATGCATAATTTGTCATTGTTCTGAGTATTTGGATGATGATGAATCTATCCAATGTGATACTATAGTTAGATTACATTTTCTTCCTGTACTTCAGTCTGCTCAGGAGTGTTTGGCATCCACCTTGAACAACCTCAGCATTTCATCTGTGTTTTTCCGCATTGAGCGAGAAAATCATTGAAGTAATGATTTATCTTCCAAATCTACAAATTAGAAGCAATGCTAGACTCCTTGAGCCTACATCTCCTATTTAATACGATCAAATCACATTGCAACTTTAATTCTAAATTGCCATTTACCTACAGTAACCATTTATCCTTCTACTTTATCAAGAATATTCTTCGGATTGAAGGAATCAATGATATTCATGAGGTCAAATGGGGTCATGCTTCATTGCTGGTGCAGTCCCCTGCATCGGGGTGGGTGCACGGTGATAGTCATGTCCATGGTACCTTGAGATGGACAGAATCCACAGTGTGATGCGGGATGCAGTTTTCAGCAACTGGAAGGAGGTGGCTGAGGAAAGCCCTGCCTATGACATTTATTGCAGGCTGGAGTCTGCTGCTGGGAGGTCTTGGCTTAGAAATCTAATCACACAGTTTTTGCTGGTATGTGGTTTTAAACGGAGTCTTCCCAGCATGAAGTACGAATACCACCATGACATTCTTGAAACTAAATTATTTTATTGGGTGGTTCATCCTTTCTTTCCTGAACACAGTGATTTCCCTGTGCAATGTTTCCAAGGAATATCTTGGGATAGATGTAATGGAGCTGGGCTGAGAAAGTTGTAAATTCCTGATGTGATTCAATATGCCACTGACCATCTCCAGTTCTGAACTTTTTCTCTGAGCCCAAAGTTCTAACTCTTCAGTCCTACCATGTTCAAGTTATCCTTAATGCTCCACTCTTTTGTAATGTCCAGCTACTTCAGATATTGTGAAATTGAACGTCAGGAGAGGACTATTACAAATGGCCATATTAGCACTCTTGTTCAGACCAAGCAAGATAAAGTCGATTGGGACAACTGGGATGATTGTTATTACTGAAGAGGAGCGTACTTGATCAGTCTATTGAGGAATAGAATCAACAATGTACAAAGTTACAATCATAAGCCACCGCCCCTCCACTGTGTTTCCATGCAACAGCTGTTTATAGAAACTGCTGCAGTTTAAAATCAATGAAATGGCTTCAAAAACAATTATATTATGACAGTTTTAAAACCCATAAAATAATGATGATTAATAGAGTGTGACAGAGTATTTAGAGGTGGTTTGGGAGGAATTGTTAGAGCAGCTTGCGCGCACACATTTTAAAACAGAATGCTTTTGGCAGGAAGCAACAAAGTATCGACATACAGCTTGCCTGGGAGAGCATGTGATCTTTGCAGGCAGAGGAGAACTGCTTTGCCCTCAGAGAGGGAGGGTGTGAAACAGAGAGAGAGGAGACAGAAATCAGTTCAAGAAGGACAAGCTGGCAAACGTTCAAAGGCTGCCTGGTCAAAGGAGAAGACTGGCGGGCTGAAAGGTGACCTGAAAGAAAGAGGATCATCCGGAGAACCCTGAAGTGGGCAAGTTTTGTCAACAAGATAGGTTAAGTAATAAGTTAAAGTTCAATTCTGTTTTCTTGTTCAAATATAATTTAAAAACTACTTTTGTTTAAGTAACCCTGAGTTGTGGTGCATATCTATAGCTGCTGGTTTTGGGGTCCTCTGGACTCTGTAACAAGAGAAATGTATACTTAATAAATATTTTTAATAAAAATATATTAAACAAAGACACGTTTATACTGTGTTTTACTGATCACAATTAATTTGGGGTAATTCCTAAGAATTGCAGTTTAATTAATCCATAGACAGGTATGTAATTAAAAATATAGTATTGGAAATCTGGAATGAAAACAGAAAATGCTAGCAGATCAAATAGGATTGATAGGAAAAGAAATGGTGACCATTTTAAGTTGAGGTCCTAATACCAGAGTTGAGAAAATCTGGGGATAAAATACATCAACTACCTCTGTTGCTCTCATCATAGATGTTGATCGGCCTGCCAAATAACTCTACTGTTTTCTAATTTATGTGAAATGTCAATTTCCCCTTTGGGCAGAATTTGTAAGTTTTCTTTGTGATTACGACTATTTTCCTGGTGCTCTGCTTTGTTCTCTTGGTAAAGCTCCATAATGTATAAATTTCAAATGTGTATCCAAATCTTTTTTTTTTAATGTTATTTTGAATATGCTTTTGACAAAGCCTGCATGGTTTCCTGAAGGGAAAATCTTGCTTGACAGACCAATTGAATTCTTTGAAGAATTGACAAGCAGGCTAGATAAAGGAGATACTGGGGACCATGGCAGTGGGACTAATGAGGGGCCCTGTGGCAAAGGGACACACAGGCAGCAGGCTGTTGGTGAGGAGGCGAGGGAAAATGTTGCTTGACAGACCAATTGAATTTTTGAAGAATTGACAAGCAGGCTAGATAAAGGAGATACTGGGGACCATGGCAGTGGACTGATGAGGGGCCCTGTGGCAAAGGGACACACAGGCAGCAGGCTGTTGGTGAGGAGGCGGGGAGCATATGCAGGCTGCTAGAGACTTTTGGTCAAAGGACTCGAAACAGACTGCGGACTCCCAGAGAATGGTTCGAGACTGGCTGAAGGGATACCAAGTATCGGAACCAGGATGCCGAGAGCGGGAGGGGCTTGAGCGGTGAAGTCTTCCTGATTGTGTCAGAAGTTAGGATCTGGAACTTGGGTTTCCGATGGTTTGGACTGAAGCCTGTGTGGCTGTAGAGGTCACAGGAGTGTTTTGTCTTTTCTGATTGTAAGGGACGTCAGGCAATTTCTGCTTATGGCAGACTAAATGCGATTTCATGTAACATTACAATATTACATTTGTTTGATTCCATGTGAAAGAATCTTGAAGCTTTATTCAATAATTATGTATTGTCTCAGCCCAACCAAACACTTTTTCTTCATGTACTCCAGCAAACATCATTGTAATCGTAAACACTATTTATTTTCCTCTTAACCTTTCCTGCAATGAGGAGAGCTTCTCTTATTTTCCAAGTTGGTCCACAAAACTAAATTCTTTGTAGATCTCTTCTGGGACCCCTCCAAAATTTTGACATCCTCTCTAATTTAAGAATCAAGAAATGGATACCATACCTCATTTGAGGATGGCAGGAGTAAAATTCTTCCTTGCATATTAGTCTCCCCCGCTTTTATTTTCCAATGACAAAGAAAGCCTTGGTTATCTCACCTAACATCTGTGAATGTAGTTTGGTCAAATTTGTTTCAGGATGTCTATATGAAGCACCTTGATGTTTTGCTTTATTGATGAAATTTTAAATCTGGATTGTGTTATGCTGGCTAATTTCATGTACTAACAAAATATGCAATTACCAATTATTTGCTATATTCTCTCTGCTACTTGATTATCCAGTTCATCAGGATATCCATGTCCCTGTTTTGTTTGGAGATAACATGGATTTTTTGCCTGTCAGGAATGTGTGTATTGTAGCTAGTCACGTATCCTCACCCAACTGAAAATTATTCAGAAGTCACATTGTCAATCAAGGTTGGGCTCCGGCCATCCATTAATGCACAGTTTGCCATTGGCTAACTTAAATCACCTACTCATTTTTGGCTAGAAGCACAGATTAGCACTGTATATAAAACCAACTTGCAGCACTTCCTTTTTCTCTGCTCGTGGTCCAAATCCTGGACATCATGCCTGGTCACCACTGTGGACATCACTGGAAGTGTCACGGGTAAGGTGTGCACTACATTAAAGCTGAGCCGTTAGTACTGCAATAGGTCAGTATTCGCAGAAAGTTGCAACTGTTGGTACAGGGAACTGGGTATCTGTGTAAATGTCTCTGTTTGTAGTGTGTGAGTGGATTGAGTATAGGTTTACCATTGTTCAACCAAAGTCCAAGGTGAATGTTTACATCATAACTTATGACAAATAGTGATTGTGTACCATTAGTGTTCTACTCTGTTTGTTTCCTGTGTTAATAAATGTTACGTGTAATTGTAACATTTGAGTCCAGACTCCTCCCTCTGTGAACCCACTGAACCTGATACTCTTCTCAGCATGAGTCCTCCCAGTATCTGTTATTATTCTCACTCTTTCCTACTTTCCCAAGTTGAGTGTCTTCTGTAAACTTTGAAATTTTGCTTTCTTTATATTTAAAGGTACACAAAACAGTAGTCTCATCAACAGCCTTTGGGGAGAGAACCATACCCTTGATGCAATTGGGGAAAAAAAACCAATACATTTGTTTTTGTTTCCTTAGTAAATTTTGTATTCA